>NW_012267315.1:304484-363490 GCF_000151885.1 Dipodomys ordii
TATTCCATCCTGTAATGTTTTCAGAGTGTCTGCTTTGACTCCGAGGTCTTTGATCCATTTGGAGTTGATTCTGGTGCAGGGTGATAGATAAGGATCTAGCTTTAGTTTTCTACAAGTAGTTAACCAGTTTTGCCAGCACCACTTACTGAATAGGCTGTCTTTCTTCTATTCTATTTTTTTAGCTCCCTTGTCAAAGATTAGATGGCTATAGGTCTGTAGGTTCAATTCTGGGTTTTCAATTCTATTCCATTGGTCCTGAGGTCTGTTATTGTGGCAGTACCAAGCTGTTTTGATGACTATGGCTTTGTAGTAGAGTTTGAAATTTAGTATAGCGATTCCTCCAGCACTGTTCTTTTTGTTAAAGATTGTTTTTGCTATTCTGGGTCTTTTATTGTTCCATATGAATTTTTGGATTGCCTCTTCTATTTCCTTGAAAAATGAGGTTGGAATATTGATAGGTATCACAATGAATTTGTAGTTAGCCTTGGGAAATATTGCCATTTTCACAGTGTTGATCTTTCCCATCCAGGAGCATGGGAGGTTTTGCCACTTTCTAAATTCTGTTTTGATTTCCTTTTTCAGGTTTTTAAAGTTTCATCATAGAAGTCCTTCACTTCTTTGGTTAAGTTAATTCCTAGGTATTTTATTTTTTGTGGGACTATTATGAATGGAGTTGCGTTCCTAATTTCAGCCATACTTTTCTCATTGTTGGCTTATAGAAAAGCCATTGATATTTGAGGGTTGATTTTATACCCTGCTATTTGCCAAAGTTTTGAGTCAGCTTGACTAATTTGGGAGGGGAGTCTGTGGGATTTTTTAAGTACAAGATCATGTCATCTGCAAAGAGGGAGAGTTTTACTTCTTCTTTCCCTATTTGGATCCCTTTTATGTTTGCATCTTATTGCTGTAGCTAGGCATTCTAATACTAGATTGAAGAGAAGTGGAGAGAGTGGACATCCTTGTATCATTCCTGAGTTAAGAGGAAATGGTTATTGTTTTTCACCATTAAGTATAATGCTAGCTGTAGGTTTGTCATATACAGCCTTTATTGTATTGAAGAATGTTCCATGGATTCCTAATTTTTCCTGAACCTTCATCATAAAGGGGTGTTAGATCTTGTTAAATGCTTTTTATGCACCTATTGAGACATCCTTGTGGTTCTTATCCTTGTTCTGTTGATATGATGAATTATATTAATTGATTTGTGTATATTGAACCAGCTTCGCATCCCTGAAATGAATCCTGTTTGATCATGGTACATGATTTTTTGGATGAATTGTTGAAGTCGATTGGCAAAAATTTTGTTGAGAAATTTTGCATTAATGTTAATCAAAGTAATGGGTCTATAATTCTCTTTCTTTGATGAGTCCCTGACTGGTTTTGGGATGAGGATTTTAATGGCTTCATAGAAAGTGTTCAGTAGTGAACTTTCTCTTTCAATTTCATTGAAGAGTTGGAAAAGTATTAGTGTGAGCTCTGCTTTGAAGGTCTTGTAGAATTCGGCTGTAAATCCATCTTGTCCTGGGCTTTACTTAGATGGAGGTCTCTTATTGCTGTTTCTATTTCAATGCTTGATATGAGCCTGTTAAGTTGGTTTAACTCATCGTGGTTTAGTTTCAGCCTGTCAATATTTGCTAGGAAAAGGTACATTTCTGCCAGGTTCTCAAACTTATTAGCATAAAGTTTTGAGAAGTATTCCCTTATAATGTTCTGAAGTTTGGTTGTTTCTGTGGTGATGTTTCCATTCTCATCTTTGAGTTTGTTTATTTGGATGTGTTCTCTTTTTTTTCTGATAAGATTTGCTAAGGGTCTATCAATTTTGTTAATTTCTTTGAAGAACCAACTCTTTGTTTTTTTGATTCTATCTATGTTTTTTTATCCTAATTCATTTAATTCTCATTCAATTTTAATTATTTATTTTCATCTACTGGAGTGGGGTTTATCTTGCTGCTCTTTTGCATGGAGGTTCAGATATGTCATTAAATTCAACAATTATTTTGTAGGAAAGAAAATTCATATCACATTCATCTTTATCTACAAAAGAGACTAGAAATAAACACAGAGTATGTCTATCATCTTTTTGTACATTAGCTCCAAAATATTCTTAAAAACTCCATAAAAGTAGTACACATTATTTGAAGTACCTTTCAGATTCTGGGGAAGTGCTCCATGACCATTGGTATGTTTGTATTTTCACCAGAATACCAATTACTAGATGTTTCCTTGGCATTTATACTACATACATGTTCAGGTATATATATATACATGTATATGTATATATATATATATATATATATATTCAGGTAGACAATAATACTTTGATGTGTCACTATTATGGGAAATGAATAGGAGTTTGACAATGTTCTGTCTCAATTATCCATTGGATCCACAAAATGAGATCTAGTTCTCAATGAAATGGCCACCCTATGGTAACAAACTCACTTGCTGGTAATTTTGCTTTGGTGTTCTTTGTGCTTTCTTCTCTCAGGAAGCATAGCATAGATGAACGCAGCACTGTGCTGAACATCAGACAGTTGAAGCCTCCATTATTTTTCCTACAAAGAGTGAGACAGGAACAATGGTGCTTCACACCATGTCAACTGCTCCATTCTTCACAAGTGTTTTTGATCAAAATATACTCCTGTGAAAGACATCTGGGGAAAAAGAAAACCCTGGGGACAGATAAAGGCTGGGTCAGGTGATGACAATTTTCCTTTGATGCTTTTGACCTGTTCTGAGGTCACTTACTCTCATGGTGACTGCCCATTACTGATAGAATCTGGCCTTTAAACAAGTGAGTTAAAATGGACCTGCATGCACCACTTAACAATTGTGCTGTAAAACACGCTGACTTGTGAACCGAGTTAGGTGTTTTACATTACATTGTGTAAACGAGGTCATTGCTTTGGCATTGTGTAGGCCATTCTCCCAAAATGAATTTAAGATACTCTTCTGAGAGAGTTAGATGCAATTATCAAACTATGTTATTCTTCCATAGACATATTTAACCAAGGAAACCTTTCACCTCTACACATTTCTGAGTACACAAATCACCCCACAAAATAAGACTTTCCTTACTCTTCTCTCACTCTCCTCATCTTAGGAGACTGGAGTCACAGGACTCCACAGAGAATGAATCATATTATTAATATGATGCCAATTCTCATGTGGTATTTTGGAGTTCTGATTCTGGTATCCAATTCTAATGCTTCTTCATTAATCATGCATGGGATAAGAAACAGCTCTAAAGGTAAAGAGTTTAGGAACCTCATTTAACTCTTTCTCCTCCACCTTCCCAAAGTGAGGTTTGGAACACATATATACCAGCCTGGTAACACAACCAGCTGAGCTGAAGAGAGCCTACTGGTCTCCACTGAAAAGCAGTATGGGGTTAGCTTTCAGAAATGTGAGGTGAAAGCATGGCTTAAATGGTAGTCCTCCTGAGTGTGAGCCCTTGAGACGAAACCCCACTACTGGCAAACACAGAAACAGAGAAAAGAAGAAAAAAGAAATAACTTGAAATAATTCACACACACACAAAAGGAGTAGACTACTTTCTCTCTCAATAGGTTTGTTTTCTTAGTCTCTACCATCCTCTGTAAAAGAGGATTAGAAGTTGGTTGTTGGGTTTTTAAAAATAACTTCCTACATGAAGCATGTATTTAAACATATGTATTCAGGGCCTTGGCACAGAGTTACTGTTTAGTAGTTGTTATTTGAAAAAAAATTCAGTATCACTGCCCAATATGGCTATTTTTTCCTAACAACTTTGTTTCATTATAAAAGTGTTAAAATCTTGTGACAGGAAAATTAGTAAATAGTGAACAATACAAAAATAAATTCCTGTTACATCTTCTCTAACACATATAATTTGTAAGTACTTTTACATCTTCTAAAAAAAATCTCATGCTACTTCTTTTCATCTGGGCGATCATTCTGTACACATTCCTTTTTTCTTCAGTTTTCCCTATTACTGGAGAATTAAGAAATTGAGCCACAGAAAACTACCTATCAAGAAAATGTATTTCAGTTCTAAAAAAATAGCTGCCTTAGTTTCGTTTCAGAATACACTTAAAATGAATATACTTGCAGCAATTTTCTTTATAAACCTACTAATCATGAGATTTTGTGTGTGTGCATGCCAGTCCTTGGCTTGAATTCAGGACCTAGGCACCGTCTTTCACTTGTTGCTCAAGAATGACATTCTACCACTTGAGACACGGCTCTACTTCTAGCTTTTTAGTGGTTAACTGGAGATAAAAGAGCCTCACAGACTTTTCTACCTAGGTTGGCTTTTGAGTAGCCTTGTGAGTAGCTAGGGTTAACAGGTGTAAATCCCCAGGGCTGGGCAAGGTTTTTAATTTACAAAGTGAATAGAAACTTCTACACCAAATTCTTGATATAGAATATTTTTAGTTTAATGTTTCAGCATGAAGTAATTATCAAATTACCTACTATTCAAAAAGTACTTTGTTTATAATATCTTTCATCTGGAGTAAATGCATTATACCAAAAATATAGCACCCAGACCTGGATACAGTAACAAAAGCATGGGGTGTGGAAATGATAGATTATATGTGGAGGTCTCTTGCTCATCCATCTGGGTCTATGAAAATATTAACCATGCAAAAAGAGTTGTTGAAAACATAATTAATTATACAGCATATTTTTTCCCTGATGAAAGGTTTTAGGAACTTGGTTGAACAAAGAAATGTCTACCTTGTGTTGTATGAAAGGAGAAAAGGTTAGCACTCCCCTTGACAAAGATGGAAGAGGCCATTGGGCATGTCAACACGCATATGGTTAAGGCATTGCCACCTACTTTGTGGCATCTAACCATTGCTTTTATAAAACAAAATGCTTAAATAGGGACACAGGTTGACCCATTGTAACAATGAGATGTACAAGACACTTTGTTGAAAAGGAGCTTTACAATTTCATTTGGAGGTGGGGAGGTGGGGGGAGTGGTTGAGGAGGTGGGAGGGAAGGGATGGTAGGGAAAAAACAAAGGAGGATGCAACAATACTGGATAGGAATGTACTCATTACCTTTCTCATGTAACTGTAACCCCTCTGTACAATATTTTGCAGTAAAAACATACAAAAATCTTAACCAATAAAAGATAACATTGTTTATTCAAAAAAAAGTAATTTCTACCTGGTCTTACATTAGACTTTCTTGTTGTTTTCTCTCAGAAATTGTCATATAGCTGAGCTAATCTTGAACTCATGATTCCCTGCTTTAGTGTTGAAATTACAGGCTTGTACAACTAAGCCTGGCTTATATATCGTTTGCTGTTGTTGTTGTTTTGGTCAGTCATGGGCCATGAACTCTGTCTCTGAGTTTTGTGTTCAAAGGTAGTACTCTACCACTTTAGCCACAAAGCTACTTCCAGTTTTCTGGTGGTTAATTGAAGATGAGAGTCTCATAGACTTTACTTCCCAGGATGGCTTGGAACTGCGATCCTCAAGTCTCGGCCTCCTGAATAGCTAGGATTACAGGCATGAGCCAGCAAGTTCTGGACTAGTTTACATTCTTATTAAATGCTATGTCTGGAAGGAGTTCTTCATCTAGGACCCCTGGGCCACAATGGAGATTCATAGATGGGATTTTCAATTAAAATTGCATGCCAGCTCTAAAGTACGTGAATCTATCTCAGGTGGTCTAGGAGACTGTGGTCTTTTCTTTATTCAAAGCACTCAGTGCTTCACTTGATGGTGTTTATTTCCTTCCCCTTGCTGAGGTAGGATCCCCTCTTTTGGTGTTCTGCTCAGACTGTGATGTGAAAGGCCACCAAAAACACATAATGAAATTAAACACCCCTTGGTGGTGGCATTCAGAGAAGATGTCTTTTAGAAGTGATGAGAATGAGGGCTTCATGGAAGGGCTTGATGGAAGCTACTCAGGTTCTTTGATCCTTCTCTCCTGTGAGGGCACTGGATGCTGCTACCTTGACCTTGGAATGTAGAGCATTCAGAGAACTATGAGAAATAATATTCTGTCCTCTATGAGTTCCCTCTCTGTGGGGTAGAGCTTTACAAAGAGACCAAGAAGCAGGTGTATTCCTGTATTGGCAATGCATGCTCTCATGTGGAGACCAGTCTGTCTCCTTCCCCTATAGAACAGCTCAATATCCACCGCACTGCAGAAGCACAGTTGGAATGTTGGACATGAAAACTGGCTGGATCTACTTGGCATTACCAATAAATGAACTGGAGAGAGGCTTGTAGTAGGTCACACACACACACACACACACACACACACACACACACACACACATACACCAAGCAACCAAGCTCAACCCCTAGTGGCAGGCTACCAGGCCATACCTTGCCTTGTTTGCACTTTCTTACATGACAAAAGGAAGGGATTCACAGCCTTGCTCCTAATCTGAAGAGGGAGAGAATGTGATTATTTACTCCATTGTTCCATTCTTGTCTTCATAACCAGAAAAAAAAGCCTTACAATATTCCATACCCAGAAAATAGGGCACAGACTAATCCATTGCAAATGTTCCCCAATTCTT
Organism: Dipodomys ordii; assembly: GCF_000151885.1. Classification (NCBI taxonomy): domain Eukaryota; kingdom Metazoa; phylum Chordata; class Mammalia; order Rodentia; family Heteromyidae; genus Dipodomys; species Dipodomys ordii. The sequence continues at coordinate 311,011 of NW_012267315.1, forward strand.
CTTTTATTTTTGTTTATCAGAGTAACAGTATCTATGTTTGCACTTTAAATCTTACAAAATCTTCTGACCCTTTTAAGCATACACATGTGTATCATGGTGACCACAGGCGGCTGTTTTCTGAAAGCTGTAGGAGTGGCAGGATGTTTGTAGAACACAGGGTCAGATCCAGAAATTCTCCAGTTTTATTTTGATACACAAACAGTCCAAAGCTGTGGAGAAAGAAAATATCATATGCATGGCAACAATATGCTTGGCGTTGAGCTCATGGGTGATTACTGAGAAAATTTCTCATGGCCCTTCCGGCATTTTGAAGAAGTTGTTATTTTAAACATTATACAATTAAAACAACAACAACAAAACAGGCCCAGGATATAAGATGACTTCTTAGAAACCCTCATAGCTAGGAAACACTACCATAGACTGGATGACTTAAACAAGAACTAGTTCCCCCAGATTCAGAGCTTGGAAAGTTCAAGGTCAAGGCCTTCCAAATTCAGTGTCTTGGAACAAGGGTTTGTTTTTCTTAAGTAAAAGGAGAGAGACAGAGCTCTCTGAGATTTCTTAAGGCAGGCACTAATCCCATTCAAGAGGGCTTCCTACTCCTGACCTTATCCCTTCCCCAGACCTCCACCGCCAAATGCTATCACAACCACAACAGACACTAGAAGCTCCATTAATGAGTTTTGAGGGGTGTAAGTGTTTAGCAATGCTGAAATTGCAGGTGAGAAAAGGCATAAGGTGTTTCATGAAATTAAACTAACAGAATGACATAGTGGCCTTGTGCTTTCTAGAGGAGGCTGGATAGAGACTGCAAAACATAAGCCACTTTGTCAATCCAATATTGTGGGTGGAGAGTAGAAAGCAGAAGCATCAGCTTGTATGTCTGCAGGGCATTTACTATGTGACAGGGGACGTTGAATGTACAAATAGCTAATCTAAGAGAACCACATCAGTAATGTTTGAGTCATGCTTATTCTCTAGGCAAAATGGATCTATTTCGACACCAGGTTCGTTATTGCTTCACATTTGGATGTAAGCAGAGCTTTCATTATCTGAAACATCCCTCCAAAGTGATAACTCATTCACTCTTAATGATTCCCTCATAAATTTGTTTATGGGTGATTTCAACTATGGGGTGTCAACTGAGATGCCGAGTTTTAATGAACACGGGTATGCCAAATCGTCCATTACAGTGGGCAAATGAGGCACTTGGTCCAAGACACTTTGCAGAGTGTGTTTAGCGTAATGAGCTCAGCATTAGGACAGAGCATGTGTCTGTTATTTGCTTTAGAACAGAGCCCCGTCAAAGTTGATGGCTTAACCCCATAGCTTTCTGAGTGGTATTATGATATACGACAATTTTTCAGAACAGTCTGGCAAGGTGTTTGTTTTGGCAATGCTGTATTATGGGATCCTGTTCTTATTTTCAATGGATGTTAGGAAAAAAAATGAAGTAGGCATATTCTTACTTTCTTCTCCTTTCCTTTTCCTTCCCTTCTTCCTCACAGCTCTCTCTTAAGCCTTTTTCATACCTTTTTGTTTGTTTCTATTACACACACACACACACACACACACACACACACACACACACACACACATATATAAATGAATAAGGAAAGATGTCCAGTCCTGCAGACTTACTGCTAAAATGTAAGATAACAACTTTCTGGGAAATGTCAGATAACAAATATTTCAGTTTTTCTAGGCTTTGCAATCTTACAATGCCAAATGTGTACTGTTGTGACATCAAGGCCATCATAGACAATAATGGAATAAGCATGTCTGTGTTCCAATAAAACTTTGCTTATGGACACTAACATTTTAATTTTTTTTTTTTTGATCCGGTCATGGGGCCTGAACTCTGGGCCTGGGCACCGTCCCACAGCTCTTTAGCTTAAGGCTAGTGCTCTACCACTTGAGACATAGTGCCACTTCCGGCTTTTTTCTTTTTGCTTATGTGGTGCTGAGGAATCGAACCCAGGGCCTCACACATGCAAGGCAAACACTCTACCACTGAGCCACCTTCCCAGCCCCTAACATTTTAATTTTATATACATTTCTCAGATCAAGAATTACTCTCCACTGGGTGCCCTTGATTCATGTTTATAATCTTAGCTGTTCAGGAGTCTGAGATCTGCAGGATAGAGCAGAAAAACCTGTGAGACTCCATCTTTAAAAAGCCATGCTGAGATGGATGGCAGAGGCTCTGCTTGTAATCTTAATAACTCAAGAGACTGAGACCTGAGGACAAGTTCAAAGCCACCCAGGAAACAAAGTCTGTGAGACTCTTACCACCAATGAACCACCAAAAAACTAGAAGTGGTGCTGTGGTTCAACTTGTTAGAGCACTAGCCTTGAGTAGAAAAAGCTCAGGGACAGCTTCCAGGCCCTGAGTTTAAGCCCCACAACTGACAAAAAAATGCCTTGCAGGAGACATGGTTCAAGTAGTAGAGAGCTAGCCAAGGAAGCAAGCCAAGAATGTTCAGAGCTGAGTCAAAACTCAGGTACTAGCAAAACAAAAATAAAAACACCAAAAAACAACAACAAAAACAAAATTATTTTTTCAAGCCAATCATGATAATACATAACTATAACCTTAGTACTTCAGAAGTAGGGTATCTCAAGTTTGAGGCTAACACATACTGAATAAAGAGAACTAGTCATACTATATACTATATGTTGTATATAGCGTATATAATATACACATATACTGTACTATATAGTATATAGCATATACACATATGTATATATAATATACACATATGTATATATATAATATATAGTATATTATATAATTTACATATTATATTGCATATAACATATACATATATTTACGTATATTTAATACATTTATATTTAGTTATATATATTTAATAATATATACATATATCTATATATACTTTTCTAAGTGATAAAACATTAACACAGGAAATTTAGGTAAAGAAGGGTTTATTTTATCTCATGGTCCCAGAAGTTTCCTTGTGTCCATGGTCCCTTGGCTGCCTTGTTTCTGGAGCTATCTGTGTTGATGTAAAAAATCATGTGAGGAAATAGATGGTGACAAGAAGTAGCAAAATGGCTCATCTCATTACAGATGGAGAGAAAGAGACAGAAAGAGATAGAATGTATAAGGAGGCAAGGTCAGGGACAAGATAAACTTTTCAAAGGCATGTTTCTAGTGACCAGTTTCTTCTTCTTCTTCCAGACAGGTCCATTCAGCTTTAAACACACTAGTGGATTTTTCCATTAATGAATCTTTTGCTCCAATTCCCTCTTAGTATCACTATCAGTACAGACCAGGCCTTGAACACATGAGCCTTTGGGACCATTTTGTATGTATTTAATATCATCTCCTTCTCATTAGTTTCACAATAAGAAAAAAGTAAAGACCACTCAAACAACTAACTTACCATGCAATGAAACAAATAACAATGTATATAAGTGTTTAAACACACACACACACACACACACAAGCATGCATCAGCCAAGCAACAGTGGCTCACTCCTGTAATCCTAGCTACTCACAGAGCTGATATCTGAAGGAGGAAGTTCAAAGCTAGCCTGGGAAGGAAAGTCTGTAAGATGCTTATCTCTAATTACTCACTAAAAAGCCAGAATTGGAGCTCAAGTGGTAAAGCACTCTAGCCCTGAGCAAAAAATGATAAGAAATAGAACTCAGGTCCTGAGTTCAGGCCCTAGGATCAGCACCTCCCGCTGCCCTCCACACACACAAAGTGCCAATTAAGCAAGTAAGTCTGTGATTAAAGTCAGTTCAATATCACATTTGTCAGAGTATCCCATTCTCAATTTCTATGTTAAAATTCCTAAACTTGTCTTCACCCTCTGACTAAATATATCCTCATATATATATATCCTCAGTTAAGACTTTCATGAAATACCTTCTTGTCATTTACTTCTCAGTGGGGGCTGTCAGCACCAAAGAACACAAACTGAGCTCCTGGAACGTCAGAAATTCTTTTTGCCTCATTCTGGAGGCTAGTATTGTAAAATCAGTTGCTGGACAGGCTGGTTTCTCCTGAGACTATTTCTCCTTGGATTGTCAATAGCTGCTTCTTTGCAGTGTCTTCACAAGGGAACTGCTCATGTCTGCTTCTATTTGTACAGGAACAATCATGTGTCAGACTAGGACCCCAGCTTTGTGACCTCACTTAACTTTAAATAATTTCTTAAAGGGCCTGCATCCAAATAGAGTTACCTTGAGGGTTAGGGTTTCAACATGTGAATTTGGGGGAGACACATCATTTACTCTATAATATCCTCAATCATATGTATAAAACTTAAAGAGAGTAAAAAAAGTACTCAAGATAAATAATATTGTAATGCAGTATTTTAAAAAGAAAATCAATGCAAAAATAATTTAAAATGAGGTCAGGATGTGCATTTACTGTTCTATTCTTTGCATGTCAGAATTCAGTACAGTTTAGACTCACACGGAATTCTTTCTCCCTCCTTCTTCAATCTAGCTATTTCTTTTTTCACTTATGACATATAACGTTCCTTGACTGAACTTTTGAAAACTGGGTTTTATGACTATATTTGTTTCCTCAATTTCAAAGACACTATCTAATGCATAGCAAGTGAACAGTAACTACACGCTTTTAAACTATGTGTCTTTCCCTGTGACGTCATCAGGTTAATACAGAAGTCAGAATACTTCGAGTCAGAAACATGTAAACAAATAAATGTCAAACACCTTTCTCCATCACATTTAAGATGACAAGATTTTGAGTAAGTCTATGGGTTTTGGAAGCTTGTAATAAATGGAAAATAAATGGAAAAAGCCAGAAGTCACATGGTATATGGTAATAGGATGGAACTCGATAGGACGAATAATAAAGCCAAATCCAAGCTGGGCATCTGTGGCCCACACCTGTAATCTTAGCTACTCAGGAGACTGAGATCTGAGGATCACAGTTCAAAGCCAGCCAAGACAGGAAAGTCTGTGAGACTCTTATCTCCAATAAACCACCAGGAAACCAGAAGTACTGCTGTTACACAAGTGGTAGAGCACTAACCTTGACTTGAAGAATTGAGGGACAGGGCCCAGGCCCAGAGTTCAAGCCCCACGACTGACCTCCCACCCCAAAAAATAGCCAAGTCCTTCCTGCCCCAGTCACACACCAGGTTGGTCATGTGAGACTGACTCTTCCTCAATCCCTGATGCCTCAGTTTACATTTATAGTTCAGTACCGTTCTGTTTGACTGTGTCTGCCTTATGGAGCTATGGATCATGAGAAATAGATGGCAATTTTATTGCACCTAAAAAAAAAAAAAAAACAGGATCTACCAGTTCTGAAAAGAAAGGATTTTTCCCTGGTCAGCACCACTTATCCATCCTTTGGAAGTATTTGTCCAGGAGATCTTGGGAAGACATACAGCTCCACTTGTGATCGCTTTTAATGAGTCCAGGATTGCTTCCTCTATATTCCCATATCTGGCAGCATTATTGGAATTCTCTCATTCAGTTAAAGTCCTGTTCTTGTTCCTTTGTTGACCTAGGTCTTTTGGTGGATATAAGTGTCTCATGGAATTTCCTTACCAGGCTGGTTTTGAATCCCAATCCTCAGATCTCAGCCTCCTGAGTAGTTAGGATTTCAGGTGTGAGCCACTGGCACCTGCTTCTTATACTGGTTTTTAGAAGACCTAGATAATTATGCAAAGCAATAATTGAGTGTTTATTAGATCAAGAAGAGGATATTAGTCGGGTAACATTGGGGTTTGGGATTTTTTTCCCTAATTTCATACTTGTGGCAATCAATGCACAAATCAGTCCAATTCTATTAGGAATTTTCTACAAATACTAAACATACAATTCTACTTATCTACTTATCTTTAGTCTATGCTATTTGTTTTATCTCTAAAATCCAGTTCAGTGGTTGGTACATGGTGAGCATTGGAAGAACCCAATAAATGAACATGGATACATATTTTTAGAAATGAAATTTGAGCCCCACCAATCCAAATATAAACTTTAAACACAAAATTATTAGTTAGTAGTCAACTATGAAAGTTAACAGCGTGATTTCTTTTCAAAGTATTTTTAAAATACTTTATATTATGAACCTACCATTATTTAGCCACAGATCATTTAAAATCTATTTCAATGCATCTTTATTTCTCATTTTTATACCCCAGTTGATTATTATAAACTTTAATTTTTCTCTTAGCAATTTATTTTAGAACATTTGGATGTTTGAGAATACATTTGTTTCGCTTCTCAAAAACTGAGAATACTTAGCCATACTTTATTCCACTTTTCTTCTGTGTTGTCTTTCTAAGTGAAATATTTTTATATAGATATATAAAGGTACTATTTTACAAGCAGCCAGGAGTTTTTGGCTTCAAACTGGCAGGAATTTAAAATTACTCTTACAATTGAAAAGTAAAAAGATCCATATATATCTTATTAGTATTAATTTTATTCATATTAATTTCCTTATTAATATTAAATTTTCCTACCAAAATAAAGCTTCACTAACTAGATAGCTTAAACAACAGAAATTTTCTTTCTCAAAATTTAGAGGCAGAAGTCTGAAATCTGAGTGTGGGAAGAGCTGGTTTCTTTTCTCCCTTAGGCTTGGCTATGGCCACTTTCCCTCTGTCTTCATTTAGCCTTCTTTCTGTTTTTCTAAGGATGTTTAGTCCCTCCCACAACTCTCATTCATCTTTGTCACCTTTTTTGTAGAATATAGAATTTATTGTTATTATAGAAGTCACGTTCAGAGGTGATACATTTACATTTGTCAGGTAAAGAGTACATTTCCTTTTGCACAGTGTCATCTGTTCCCTCATTCCCTCCCATTCCCTCCCTCCCATCTCCACCCACAAAGTGTATAGTTCACTTTCATCAATGTCTAGTGCGCTCCACTGCTGCACTTTTTCAGGCTTTTTCCTCAGCTTCTGTGCCTCACCCCGCAGATATGCACACGAATATACTGTATATAAGGTAAAGATACAGAATCATCAGAAAAAGAATAAAAACAAATTTACAAAGTCTCTTGTTTCCGTATCTTTGGAGCTCATTTCAGTATGCTTATTGTTCAATATAAATATGATGGGGGCACTTAGGCTTTGCACCTTTGTGGTTCTTTCCTAAGACTATCCTGTTTTGGTCTCACTGTATGTGAGTATCTAGAATCTTATCATTTATGATTTCCTAGTGTGTTTTAGATCTAACTTCCACATATCACAGAAAATATGCACCAGGTGTTTCTCTGATCTTGGCTTACCTTACTTAACATGATTTGATCTACTACCATCCATTTCCCTGCAAATGACATTATTTTATTCTTACCAATGGCTTTGTAAAATTCCATTGTATATAGGTACCACATTTTTGGATCCGCTCGTCTATTATGGAGCATCTGGGCTGTTTCCATACCTTGGCTATTGTGAATAGTGCAGAAATGTACACAAAGGCTTTTCCTCCAAAGGAAGTTGCATTCTGAGTCACTGAGGGTCAGTGTTTCAATATATGATAATGAAATAAGGATACATAATTCGGCTCATAGCTTTGACCTTAAAGACCTTTAGAAATGATTCTGTTCCAACACTGAAATTTGTCTCCCATATGTGTTTCATAGGATCCTCAGCTATAATTTGTAGCTATTATCAATTATGTGCTTTGGTTGTTCAGTTCTTTGCACCTACATTTTGAAGGAGTTCTCAGATTTGACTTCTATGATCTGATTTTTGTGTGTTCATTGAATTTGATCCAACACAACAGTGTGAGTTTTAATTCTTACACCATAGTTTCATGTTTGCCTCATTGGTTCTTATCCTATTGTGTATGTCATGTCATTTGTTATTTTTTTACATTTAGCTTGCATTTTATTTAGTTTTTATTTATCTATTTATGGTGCTCTTAGAGGTATTCTTTCAATTTGCTTCTATAGATTATAATATAATATTAGGAGATTTTCTCTAGCATTGGAGTCAACAAAAATAATTCCATGCGGGAATATCTTCTTTGGAAACCATATTATTTATTTTCCTATTGAAAATAATAGGGCATCTTTTCAGACATGAGGCTTTCCAATGTGCAGGTTGTCATATTGGTCCTGGATCCTGTACTTCTCACCTGGACTGCAGCTATTTTATAATTTATTATTATAACATGGTCACAATTCCTAATGCAGTATTCTTTGAATAAGGTTATGGAGACATAAAGAATGGTCTTATATTTTCTATCACTTACACTGTGCATTCATTATCCACATCCCCAGGGATTGTCTAGTTTCCACATGATGATGCAAAATTGTATTCTTGAGCATTATGCCTGCAAGGATTTGACATACACTTCCTCTGAAATTATTCGATCATTTGTTAGTCACAGGAGACTGTTGTTTCTGGCCATATACAGATAATTGGTCTAAAGAGGAAGGAAAATATATTTAGTGTTAAAAATAGTATTCCAACCCAAGTTTTCAATTGGGCAGGAAGCTCTATAGTTATGGAGCTTTTAGGAATAAGTGGAGGAAAGTTGTCTTTATTGGTAGATGTTATGGTAAACACTTTTAGACATTCCTTCCAGGCCAGAAGCATATAACTGAACTAGCTAACACTATAGTTGTTCATGGCCGAAGAAAGTTTAAGTGCACAGCCAAAATAGAGGTAGTGATCATTGTGGAGATGAAGAAGCCTTGCTCCTCACTGGAGACATCTTTATAACATCATCTAAGCTCCAGAGCAGATAATGAATTCAGCGAATCCATCCCCTATTTAATCCTGCTTCTCTTACTTCCTCCCAGTGTTTAGCACAAAAAAAGTTCTTCCCAATAAGCTCTCACATGCAAATTTTCCCCAGGGAATCCTGCCTTAAGAAAGTCTTCCTGTCTGTTGTCAATGATTGAGTTTTCAATGATTAGTTTGGTCCCCCATGTGTGTTTTCATGACCTCTTCTCACAGTCTTGTTCTGTTGCCATTAGCTTTCATGAACCTTCTGGCTAGTATTTGACTATAGATGTTCTTGTGATCTGAGTTCTAGTACTGTGAATTTTACTGTGCTTTGGGGCCATCATGGAGTATGCGTAGGGTCGGGGTTAGGTTGCTTCAGACATTCTAGTTGGTTGCTATCAGTCTCCAAGTGACACAAAATGCACAGGGACTTTAGCCCAAGTGTCAAAAAGTCTTACTGAGATGTCATTTTAAGTCATTACTTCTGTCCTCTTAAGCTATCCATTCAATTTCTGAAGATGTACTTTACTCAAACTCCTATTTATTCATTATCTCCAGATTGTTCTAGATCTCAGAAGACTGAGATCTGAGGCGTGCAATTCAAAAACAGACCTGGCAGGAAAGTATGTGAGACTTTTATCTCCCACAAATCTGCAAGTGAAGCTATGGCTCAAGTGGTAGAGTGCTACCATGCCCTGAGTTCAAGCCTCAGGACCAATACAAAAAAAGTAAATGTAAATATGATTATACGGTTTTTAAAAGTGACAGATTTAAACAATTGGGCAATTTTATCACAGTCACACAAATAGAAAGTTCCAATAGTATGTTGGAAATAAAGGTTTTGATGTTCAAGTCCTTCATTCTCTGTAATTTCTCATGCTTACAGTATATGTAATAGATAGCATCTTTATTGAATTAATTCATATCCTTATAAATCTTCAAATTTGTTTGCATTTGATTATGCAACTTTTAATCACCCACATCTAGGAAGAATTAGCATCAGTAAGCACAGAATGTCTCTAAATAGAAGATTTTTGTTTCTTCCTTTGCAAAAGTAGACCAACAATAAATGAAATTACCATCCCCAAATTTTCCTAATCCCTCGATTTGTCAGTTACAGGATTTGTCATGTTAGGCAGGACTCCAAGGGACTTATGTAATTATGTTATACCTGGAATGACAGCACAAGCATCATTGAAAAAAATGGTGACACACTTGGACATTTGATCTAATACCATTACCCTCAGCACATTAGGTCCTGTTCACAACAATACAGTACAGGTCACTGTGATATGACAATCCTCTGTAGCCTATCTAAACTTAGATTTCTTCTTCTGCAAGTACATACTGAGTAACGTGAACCATTTATTCTGTTATCATAAAATTTCTTTCTCTGGGTGGTTGCAAATGTTGCAATGCTATTTTCTCCCATGTCAATACTTTTCTATTTCTCTCAAAATAAAGACCAAACCCCCCAAAACAAGCCTGTAAAATAATGCATCATCTAGCGTCTACCATTTCTCTTTGCCCATGACTGCTGTACAGTCACAGTGATCTTCTCCCTGGTCCTTGAGTTCCCCTGACCAACTCTGTCCTCTGTATTTCTGCATGCATGTGTTACTCTTTACCTGGAACCTTTTGCCCCCTCATTTTTTTGTGCTGTCCTGGGGCTCAATCTCAGGGCCTGACCACTATCCTTGGGCTTTTATAATATTTTTGCTCAAGGCTAGCACTCTCTGCCACTTGAGCTACAGCTCCACTTTTGGCATTTTGGTAGATACTTGGAGAGAAGTTTCCTGGGCTTTTCTGCCTAGACTGGCTTCAAATTGCAGTCTTGAGATCTCAGTCTCATGAGTAGCTAGTATTACAGGTGTAAGCCACTGGCACCCAGCTGGCCTTTATCTTTACCAAAGCTTGTTCATTCCCCATGTCTTGTCTGTATGCCTATTTAAAGAGCTATATTAACTTCCATTTATTAGCACCCAAAGCATTCTGCTGCTCCTTCCCTTAACAATCACAGAACTTTTTCTGTGACTGTCTTTTTAGCCAACCACCCCCATAAAGTTGTATATACAAAGCCTAATTATAATTATATTTTCTTCTTGTCTGATATATAGTAGTTATACATGATTGAGGAGTTAATGATAAAAAGCAAATTCACAGTGGAGAACAAAAAATTTATGAAAATAAAACAGAATTCGAAGGCATCTACCACCAACATCTTCAAGGAGAAAATTAGCATTCATAGAAAGAAAATTCCTTAGATTAGCCTATCATTTAATTTTCAGGCTAACCATAATATAACTAGCTTTATTTAATAGACACAGAAGAAAAGTCCAAAAATTATAAATCAGAGATCACAAAGTCATATAACTCTCAACTGACAGAGATAAGATTTCATCAGTGTGCTGCCCAAATCCAGAGCCTATCTTTCTATATGGTTCCTTTAAGGTTACAACAATGATAATGAATTCACTTGTTCTTTTATCGAACATTAAAAAAATGAGCTTTTATTCTAACTGTAATGTTAGCTTTCTCATTTAATAACCACAGTAATCATACAGAATTTGATTTTCCTGTTCATAAATGAACAAGTGAGTACAGAGTATGGAGTCATTGTGCAACTTGACCAATGTCATAAATATAGCAATGTTAGTCAGCATGTGACCCACATTTTCCTGACCTCAAAGCCTATGAGCTCAGATGACTGTGCTGTTCTTCCAGTAGCATTGGGTGGTCTTCTATTGACTTCCCTCATTTTCATGGAAGCAAGATGATGCATTTCAATACTGAGTCATGGCTCTCATTTTATAAAGGGTATGCTTGATTCTGAGAGCAGAGGCTTAAGCATGTAAGCTTTTACATTTATTTTGTAACTTCCAACGAAGAGTAGCTTCGACTTTCTTTTTATTCTTTGCCTTTTAATTTTTAAAAAAAAATTATTGTGTGGGAGGGGTGAGGGGTAGGAAGATGCTGGTTCTGGGGGTTGAACTCAGGGCTTGGGTACTGTACTTGATCTTTTGTGCTCAAGACAAGCACACTACCACTTTGAACCACACTGCCGTTTCTGGCTCTTTTGAAGTTAATTAGAGACAATAGTCTCATGGACTTTCCTGCCCAGGCAACTTTTGTACTACAATCCTCAAATCTCAGGCTCCTGAGTAGCTATGATGCGTGAGTCACTAGAAACTTCTACTTTCATAATCTTCGGGGTTCAGTTGAAGTTGGAGACAGGCTCTGTGGGTGCCATGGGTACTCTACCAGCTATGGCACTGGCAGTGAAGCTGGTACCATAACAACCCTGTCCTCCTACTTCATAGTTAGCATACCTATTCATTGTATGAATCTTCCTAAGAACCCACTTGCTGGTCTTTCTTATAAATAAAAACAAGTTTATTCTTACAGAAACAAATTTCATCTTCATGGGGCTTAATACTGGAAATGGAAACATATGAAAATACATGTTACTGAGGGGCATCTGAGTTGGTTCCATATCTTAGCTATGGTGAATGATGCTGCAATAAACATAGTTGTGATGGTAGCTTTTGTATGGCCTTGTTTGTGATCGTTTGGTAAATGCCAAAAAGTAAGATGGTTGGGTGATAGGAGACCTCTATGTGGAATCTTTTAAGGAACCTCCATACTATTTTCCAAAGTGATTGAATAAGTTTACATTCCCACCAACAATGCAGTAGGGATCCCTTTTAGCCACATCCACTCCAGCATCTGTTGTTATTACAGTTCTTGATTGTAGCCATTCTAACTGGGGTGAGGTGGTATCTCAATGTTGTTTTGATTTGCATTTCTTTTACAACTAAATAAGTTGAGTACTTCTTTATATGTATTTTGGCCATTCTTATTTCCTCTTCAGAGAAGTCTCTCTGTAAGTGTTTAGCCCACTTATTTATTGGGCAGTTGTTTCTTTGAGGATTTGTTGTTGGGGAATACAAATTTTTAAGTTCTAAGTATATTTTAGATATGAGATCCTTGTCTGGTATATGGCTAGTGAAGAGCTTCCAATCTGTGGCATTTGTATTGATCTTGGTTGCTATGTCCTTTGCCATGCAGAAGCTCCACAGTTTCATGCAATCCAATTTATCCAACCTTTCTTTGATCTGTTGTATTTCTGGATCTTTATTAAGAAAATGTTGGCCTGTGACAAGGAGACCTAGAGTTTTACCTTTTCCTTCCTGTAATGTTTCAGGGTGTCAGCTTTGACTCTGAGGTCTTTGATCCATTTGGAGTTGATTCTGGTGCAGAGTGATCTATGGGGAACTAACTTTGGTTTTCTACAGGTGTTTAAACAATTTTTCCAGCACCATCTACTGAAGAGGCTGTCTTTCATTTTATTGTTTAAGCTCCCTTATCGAAGATTAGGTAGCTATAGGTCTGTGAGTTCATTTCTGGGTCTTCAGTTCTATTCCATTGGTCCTGAGGGCTGTTCTTGTGCCAGTACCAAGCTGTTTTGATTACTATGGCTTTGGATCCAATCCAGATGCCCTCAATATATGAATGGATCAAAAAATGTGACACACACACACACACACACACACACACACACACACACACACACACGCAATTGAATTCTATGCTTCCATCAGAAAGAATGACACTGCCCCATTTGTTAGGAAATGGAAAGACTTGGAAAAAATTCTATTAAGTGAAGTAAGCCAAGCTCAAAGAAGCATAGTTCCCATGGTTTCCCTTATCTGAAATAACTAGTATATTTCTAGGACAAACAGAAGAGTTCAAAAGCTATGTACATATGACCACATAACCTGATTCTAAGTGAAATGAACCCTAAGATAAGGACACAAGAAGTTTTATCTTTGTTGCTGTTATTTTTAATGTACTTATAATGTTCTGTGTGATTTTTTTTAGTTCCTTTGTATATTCTTCCCCCATGGTACAAACCCTGTTATCACTGTATTTGATTCTGGTGACCTGCGTCTTATATACACATTTTTGTAATTTGGGGAGAGGAAGGGAAATAACAAAATGCTGCAATAAGGATACAGGATGACCCATTGTAACAATGAGATGTACAGGACACTGTTGCAAACGAACTTCACAACTTTGTGGGGTAGGGAGGATGGGAGAGGAGCTGGAGGAATTGGGGTTAGTAGGGGAAAGATAAGAGGGTGTAACAATGCTCGATAAGAAATGGACTCATTACCTTGCTCATGTAACTGCAACCCTTCTGTACAGTATCTCTACAATAAAAATATGTATTAAGAAAAAATACAAAAAAAGAAAATACATGCTAATATAGACACATTCAATCAATTAGTCATGCATGAAGTTTATTTTACTCCTAGGAGTAGGTCATGTTAGACTTAAAATGATAAGGTTCATATTGATTTGAAAACAAAAATAAGTAACACTGAAAATTAATGGAGTTTATTTAGCACCTTTCAAGTTATGTTTAGATATAGTCCTCATTTTATGCTCTTAAGGTCTTAATGAAGAATGAACATAAATGTAACTATAAACCCCCTGTACAGTATCTTTACAATAAAAATACATTAAAATAACAATAAAATCTTTTAAAAATTAGGAAAAAAACAAAAAAACCCTATAACTCTTTGTAACTAGGAAGAGGTCAGGATTCAGAAAAGAACAGTTTACTTCTCAATAAGGTCATGTGGTTATTTTATGAATGAGCCACTTACGAGAAGCCAGGTAACCAAGATGGCACAGTTATTTTACCCAAGTTCCTCCCGCTAAAACGAAACATCTTGTCAAGGGAAGTGTTGGGGTATTGACAAATGTCAGATGTTGACTGGGATAATTAACACATATTTCTTTTCATTCTTTCTAAAAGTATTATGCAATGGGTATTATCAAAATTTGTCAAGAGCAATGAGTTTGCTTCCTAACATCGTAAAGCTGAGAGTAGCAAAGCATGAATGCCAACCAATGCTTCTGACACCACATACCTTTGGTTTCAGCATTCTGCCATATTGCCTTTTCAGTAGAATGTGAAGCCCATATTTCCTCTCAGGAAAATGGGTGTGTATCAGCTGCCAAGGGCACACACTCGGCATCTGGTATCCTGAACAATGACAGAAGTGCCATCAGCCAAGCCAGAAAATTTGCAACACCAATGAGTGATTTCTAATAAAAATTAAGTGAATCATATTGATTTTCAAATATTAAATTTATTTACCTGAGCTTAAATGCTATTCTAAAGTTTTCTCTTTTTGTTAGTGGTACTTGGATTTGAACTCAAGGCTCACAATTGCTAAGCAGGCATGGTTACTCTAAGCCATGCATTCAACTCTGATATTTGTTCATTAATTTTTAGAGATAAAATCTTTTTTTATTGTGAAAATACTGTACAGAGGGGTTACAATTACATGGACAAGGTAATGAGTACATTTCTTATCAAGCATTGTTGCCTCCTTTGTTTTCCCTACCATCCCTTCCCATCTCCCACCCCCCGCCACCCCCCCCCCCCCAGTCAAAGTTGTAAAGTTTGTTTTTCGACATAACGACTTGTACATCTCATTGTTGCAACGGGTCCACCTGTATCCCTATTTAAATCTCATGTCCTGCTGGGGCATGCACACAAGTAAGATCCACCTATGTTAGTCTTTTAGGTAGCTAGAATAAGAGTTGAGTGCCATCACATTCATATCTTCATTGAGATGGGATTTAAGAAACTCTTTTCTGCATAACCTAGCCTTTAACCATAATCTCAACAAACTCAGCCTTCCAGTAGCTTTGATTTCAGGTGTGAGACACTATGCCCATGTTCTTAACTACTGTAATTTTATTTAGTTTTTTTGCATTTGTTTTTGTAAAGGATATCCATGATGATATTTCTAATGCATAGGTTTCATTTTGCTAGAAGGGTTATGAAGACATCATAAAATTTCATAAGATATTCTCTATTTGTCTATTGTTTTAGCCCTCATATGTAAGGTTGTCATTATTTCTTTCTCAATGGATTGGCAAAATGAATCCTTAAAGGTAGATTGGCATATATTTTCTTTTGTGAGAAGTTTTTGATTATATTTAATGTTTTTGATAGACAATGTAAAGGCTATATATTTTTCTTTTGTCAGTTCTGTTAGTCTGAGGATCAACCAAATGCACAGCAGAAGGAGGGATATATATGAAGAGGGTTTTCCCAAGGACTTGGTTTAGAGATGGCTAGGAAGGCACAAGAATATAGGCTGAACCTACTGCCCCAGGAAGAATTTCTTCCTCTTTATCCTCCTTCTCTTTTTCCTCCTCCTCCTCCTCTCCTTTCCTTCTACCTCTTCTCTTGCTTCTTCTATCTCTAGCAATGCTCCTAAGAATTTTCAATTCATTGAATAAGGCCAAGATTGTCTGGAGCAATCTCTTTTGTTTAAATCCAATGGATTTAATAACACAAAATATATACACAGAACCACTTAAGCTAGTGCATGAATAACTGGGAATTCTAGGCTAGTTAAGTTGTAACATCGAACCATTCATCATTCTTAACTTTGTACATAATTCACAACTTTATACATAATTCACAAATTAAGACAATATCAAAGCTCAAGTTTATCTAACATGGTATAGGAAACTTGCAAGTGAACATGAGTAGACTCTTTCCATCTAAAGAAGAAGTGAGTTTTCAAGTTATGGTCATTCTTTTTCTTTGAAAATCCACCACAAAAATTCTAGGCTATAGTTAGTTATAATTCATGTTTTGGGTTTGATCTAAAAAGAAGAAGAAAAGAAAGAATTCCCATTTACCTAGATGATTATAGTCATAACAAACATTTAAGGAATGTTCCTAGGTATTACAGTATTATTTCTTGGTACTCCAAGAAACAGGGCCTCTTGAAAGTATTCTACCACTGTATTATCCCTAGCCTCTCCTCCAATTTTTGAGGTAGAGTCACTATATTTCCTCATATTCATGATTGTGACTACACCTCTTGAGCAGCTGGCTTCATAGACATGTGCTACTACACCCTGCTTATAGCTTTTGTTTTTATAACTGATCACATGAAGATGTTTATGTGTATGAGTACCTCTTCCACAACCCATTCTATAGTCTCTTTGTCATTAGATAGTTCATCAGTTAGTCTTAATTTTTCACTTGATAGGCATGATCCATCCTTCATTTATGCAGATTCTGGGCTATTAGAAGTCCTATATATTGACAGGCACTGATTGCTCATGCCTATAATCCTAGCTACTCAGGATGCAAAAATCACAGGCTTGTGGTTCAAAGTCAGTGTAGGCAAGAAAGTCTTTGGGATTCTTGTCTCCATTAATGAGCAAAATGCTAGAATTTGTAGTGTGCCTCAAGCAGTAGAGCACCAGCCTTCAGGGAAATGACCAAGATAGGTCCTCAGTTCAAGCCCCATATCAGAAAAACAACCAAAGAAACAAACAAGAGGTCTAATATGAGTTTTGCTATTATGACTTTAACTGACTTAACCTCAGCTATGGTAATACTTGGGTACACCAGAGATGTCTTCTGTATTTCTGACATTGATTACAAAGTAGCACTCCATCTCCTTGTGGGAATCAGGGTCCGGTGCACCTGTTGACTCAGAAGCCTAACAATGGAAAACAAGCCACACAAATAAACTGTCTATCTAACTTGTGTGTTTGATAGGTGGGTGGGTGTTTACTTTTTTTCCTATTTTTATGTTTGGTCTGCTTTGTAACTAAACTTTTCAAATAAAAAAAGAAGACAGCATAATATCTTTCTGTTTTCTTTCTTCATTTTTAACACACTAAAGAATTAAGAATAAATGGAAACATCAAAAACGTTGTCCTATATGAGGTTGGAAAGAGACTGGAGAGAGATCTGACGGAATAGTATATTTTGAAGCAGTTTTCTTTGTGAAGAGAAAATACATTTTAATAACTTTGTCATTCTATTCCCCTTCGTCTCTGTTGAAGATTAAAAAAAAGTTTTTGCCTTGGAAGATTGTGTTGTTTATCATGAGCTGCTTTTCTAAGTGGTTGGAGAGCTTTCTCTCAGCTTTCTGTCCTCATATAAAACATCTAAATATGGGGGATTGAATCATAGAGCCACATTATTTTTCTTTTTAAAAATATTATCATTTATATTTTCTTAGCCTATATCAGTGGTTAAGGGGATTTCACTGTAATATTTTCATACATGTATACAATGTCCCTTGGCCAAATTCCTCCTGTCAGTCTCTTGTCTCCTTCTTTTTCCCTCTTATTCAAACAATTTTGACAGATTTTTGTTGTTGTAGTTTCATACAGACATAGATTACTTTGACTATATTCACCCTCCATCACTTTCTCAGCTTACCCTTCTATCTCTTGCTAATATCCACCCCACAGAGGATCTTTTAAGCATTATCTGTCAATCATTTTTTTGCCTGTGTTAATTGTACAAAAGGTCCTTATCAAATGCACACATGTTATATTTCAGTCAGATTAACCCTATTTGTTGCTTTCTCATTTCTCTAGCCTCCTTACCCCTCTATCATTCAACTTCTTTCAGTGAGTTTCCTTGTACCATCTTTGTGCTTAGACAATGTATGTTGATATTATTTACCCTCTCACTTTCTCTTATCTTCTCCATCCCCATCTTCCAAAGTATTTCACAGCTATAATCATCTTCTACACAGATCTATATGTGTTATAAACATACATACATGAAGATATGATTTTGGGCCTAGATACTGTGTATTAGAGAAAAGATCTAGCCTTTGTCCTTCTGAAGGTGGCTTACTTCATTTAACATGATGATCTCTGTATCTATTCATTTTTCTTCTAATATCATTTTGTTCTTTTTATAACTGAATAGAACAACTCAAAATCCTGTGTGTGTGTGTGTGTGTGTGTGTGTGTGTGTACCACATTGTCTTTATTCACTCATCAGTTATGGGATATCTGAACTATTTCATAGTTTGGCTCTCATGAATAGTGCTACAATACGATAGGTGTGGAAGTACCTCTTTTTTTATTGTCCTCTAGTTTTTTTTTAAAAAAATATTGTCTTTAATAAGCTGTATAAAGAACTTGCTATTTAGCAAAACAGTCTATGAACACAAAGCATCTTGAACAATGTCACCCCTTTCAACATTCTAACTCATCCCTCCCCTCCCCACCCTTTCCCTTCTCTTAATTTTATAGTCTATGCATTGAATTCTTGACTACATTCTCCGCCAAAGTCTCATCTTTATTGGTCTATCCCTATCCCCTTGACTCCACCCAACACCTTGCAAGTACCCATTACTGGTTTTGTTGGGCTGTGACTTTGCCTTTCTAAGGAATTATATTTGAGTTTTCCTTGAATCAACCATATTTCAGTTAATGCATTTGAAAACACTTGCATATTTTCTTGCAAGTTTCTGAGCTAATTCTGGCTTCTACATATGAGAGAAAACCATCAAAGTTTGTCTCTCTGGGACTAAGTTCACCTTTATTGTGTCCTGAGTTACATTCCTTCAGAGATACATGCCTGAAGAGCTATCACTGAACTGTATTTTCATTCTACTTTTAGTTATTTAAAGATCCTCCATGATGATTCCATACTGGTTGCACTAGTTTGTTTTCTCATCAATATTATACAAAGGTTCTTTTTCCCATATCCTTTCTAGTATTTCTTATTTGTATTCTTGATGATGGCCATTCTAACTGGTATGAGAAGAAAACTTACTTTGATTTGCATTTCTTTTATGGACAGAGATATTGAGAATTTCTTGATGTGTTTGTTGACCATTTATACTTCTTCAAGAATTATTTGTTCTGTTAAATTTTACATTTTTAACTGGGCTATTGACACCGTGGGACATTAGATTTTGAACTCCCTTTATATCTCTGTAATTTGTCCCTTGATTGATGTATAGATTGCAATTAATTTCTTCCATTAGATAAACTGTCTCTTCAAGCTGGGTACTTTCTCTTTGCTGCGAAGAATCTTTTTAGTTTGGTGTAATCCCATTTGCCAGTCCTTGCCCTTAATCCCAAACTATTATCGTTCTATTCAGGAAGTTACTGTCCTATTGTAACACATTCCAGTGTTTTATCTATTCCTTCCTGTAATGCTGTTTTTAAGTGTCAGGTCTTATATTACTATCCTTGATCTACTTTGAATTGATATTGAGTAAGATGAGTATCTAGTTTCAATCTTCTACAAGTGGATGTCCAGTTTTCTTAACATCATTTGTTAGAGATGTTTTCTCCAACATGTATTTTAGCATCTTCTGTGCAGTTGTGTGTGTGTGTGCGTGTGTGTGTGTGTGTGTGTGTGTGTGTGTGTGTGTGCTGTGACATGAACTCAGGGTCTAGGTGCTGTTTCTTGGCTTATTTGCTCAAGGGCATAACTCTGCTAATAGATCTACCTAACTTTTTCTGGCAAAAGATAAAAGTCAGGGGCACAAGAGGTATTATCTTTCTTACTGTTTTTAAAATGTACTTATAATGTACTATGTGATTTTTTGTTTCTTTTGTATGTTTTTCCCCCATGGTATAATCCCTGTTTTCACTGTATTTGATTCTGGTGACCTGTATCTTGTATATACATTTTTTTAATTTGGGGAGGGGAAGGAATATAAGAAAATGCTGAAATAAGGATATAAGTTGACCCATTGTAACAAGGAGATATACAAGACACTATGTTGAAAATGAACTTTATAACTTCAGGGGGAGGGAGGAGGTGGGGAGGTGGGAATGGAAGAGATGGTAAGGGAAAAACAAAGGAGGGGGTAACAATACTCGATAGGAAATGTGTGCATTAGCTTACTCATGTAACTATAATATCTCTGCACAGTATCTTTATAATAAAAATATTAAAAAGGTAAAAGTCTCAAAGACTTCTGTCCTGAATGGCTTCAAACTGTGATCCTCAGGTCTTAGCCTCCCGAGTAGCTAATATTAGAAGTATATAACACCAGTGCTCAGCTGTTTTTAACATCTTTGTAAAAAAATCAGTTAGTTTTAAATGTATAGGGCTTTTATTGGGTTCCATTTGTTTAAGTGCTTGTTCTATGCCATATCATGCTGTTTTTGTATCTATGGTAATGTAGTTTGAAGTCAGGTACTCTAATACTTCCAGTTTTTCTCTTCATGCTCAGGATTGATTTGCTTATTCACAATCTTTTGTGGCTCCATATGAACTTCAAAAACTGATTTTTCTATCTGAAGAACGTCATCCAAGTGTTGATGGAGATTGCTTTTGTACTCCAGTCATTTTTATAGCATTGATTCACCTGATCCGTGAGAACAGGAGGTTTTTCTATTTTCTGGTTCTCTTCTTGACTTTGATGCAGAATTTTTTTCTATAGTTCTGGAAAATTCAGTATAATTTCTGATGTGCATAAGGAGTTTCTCCACTAGTCAAATTGCTATCATTTGACTTGATTGAATATCTTCATTGGAAAATGAAACTATACTTAATGCTTAATATATGTTTGAAACTCTTAAGAAATCTGCCAGGATTTCCTATATTGATGTTTGATATAAGGGGAGAGAAGTAATACCATTCTCCCATTTATAAATAGAATAAACAGTATATTCTTTTGAAAGAAGTTCTCCTACCTTCTCTCCCTGTGCCTTTCTTCATTTACTTTCTCTACACCTTCCTTATGCTCTTTGTTTCTTCTCTGTAGTTGTTAGAAACACAGGTAACAAAATGCTGCCTCTTGCAGAGATAAGTTAACTATGAAAATGTTTCATCTGAAATAATGCTGAGAAGATGAATCCATTACTAAAGAATGATAAACTCCTGTTGTGATAGAGTTACAATAATTTTAAAGAATATTAATGCATTGTCTTATACATAAAAATGAGTTCACATATGTTTTATCATTTAAATTCATACTATGTGGTGAAGCAGATATCATATCTCTTTTACAAATGAGGAAATTAATGTTCCATGGTTTATGATGAATAAGTTTATATTGGTAGAAGGACTCCAGCTCTGGGTTTGTAGCCCAGGTCTTCTTTGGATCCAACACCCAGGCTGTGTCACAACAGGGACCTAGTGGTATGTTAGCCTGCATGGAGTAAGAAAGTTTTCCTATCAAGAATTTCAGAATAGCATAAAATCATAGAAGTTGCTCTGGACCTGTTGTGATAAAGCAGGAAATGTTGATGCCAAGGATTGTTTTCATATAGTCTTAGAAAACATGTAATCTTACCATCAAACAACCTGGAAGAATATTGACTTAAGGGTACTCTTTTACTTTGAGGTTTTTGATCCATTTGGAGTTTATTCTAGTGTAGGGTGATATATAAGGATCTAATTTTAGTTTTCTACTCAAAACATTATAGGAAGGAATAGGAGAAATTCCAAGGCTTCTTGACACAGGCCAAAATTTTCTTAATAAAGACCCCAAAACACAACAAATCAAAGAAAGGTTGGACAAATGGGATTGCATAGAAACTGCAGAGCTTCTGCATGGCAAAGGACATAGCAAGCTAGATCAATAGAAATCCCACAGATTGGGAGAAGATCTTTACTAGCCATACAATGGACAAGGGTCTCATACCTAAAATATACTTAGAATTCAAAACATCAAATCTTCCAAAAAACAAAGCTTCAAAGAAGCAACCGCCCCATCAACAAGTGGGCTAAACACTTAAACAGAGACTTTTCTGAAGAGGGAATAAGAATGGCCAATAGACACATGAAGAAATACTCAACTTCTTTGGCCATAAAAGAAATGCAAATCTTGCCTCATGTAATATATTTTTTCTAATTTGGGGAGGGGAAAGAAATAACAAAATGCTGAAATAAAGATACAGGTTGACCCATTGTAACAATGAGATATACAAGACACTATGTTGAAAATGAACTTTACAAACTTGCCGGAGTGGTGGGGAGTTGGGGAGGTGGAGAGGAAGGGGTGGTAGGGGAAAAACAAAGCAGTGGGTAACAATGATCAATAGGAAATGGGCTCATTATCTTGCTCAAGTAACTGCAACCCCCTCTGTATAGTATCTTTACAATAAAAATTTATATTTAAAAATAAATTTTAAAAAGAAATGCAAATCAAAACAACATTGAGATTCCACCTCACCCCAGTTAGAATGGCTATAATCAAGAACTTTAATAACAACAGATGCTGGAGGGGATGTGGACAGAAGGGAACCCTACTGCATTGTTGGTGGAAGTGTAAACTTGTTCAACCACTTTGGAAATCAGTCTGGAGGTTCCTCAAAAGGCTCCATGTAGAGCTCCCCTATGACCCAGCAAGCCCACTTTTGGGCATTTACCCAAATGTTCACAAACAAGACTACACTAAAGCTACCAGGACAATTATGCTTATTGCAGCATAAATTTATGAAAGCTAAGATATGGAACCAACCCAGATGCCCCTCAGTAGATGAGTGGATGAAGAAAATGTGATACGTGTGTGTATGTGTGTGCATGCATGTGTGCATGCATATGTGTGTGTTTCTGTGTGTGTATGAATTCTATGCTTCCGTCAGAGAGAAAAGCACTAACTCATTTGTTAGGAAATGGAAAGACTTGGAAAAAATCATATTAAATGAAGTAATGCAGTCCCAAAGGAATTTAGTTCCCATGGTTTCCCTTATTTGCCATAGCTAGTATACATATAGGATTTTTTTTTTTTTTTTTGGTTATAGGGCTTGAGCTTTGAGCCTGGGTGCTGTCGTTCAGCTCCTCAGCTTAAGGCTAGAACTCTAACACTTGAGGTTTTCTGAGTGGTTTATTGGAGATAAGAATCTCACAGCCTTTCCTGCTTGGGCTGGTTTTGAACCTTGATCCTCAGATATTTGCTCCTGAGTAGCTGGGATTACAGGCATGAGCCACTGGCACCTGGCAGATAATCTTATCAGACGTGCTGAAAAGCTCAAAAGACATGTACAAATGACCATATAAGATGATGCTAAGTGAAATGAACCCTAAGATATGGACACAAGAGGTATGTTTTTATTGTTATGTTTTAAATGTGCCATGTGATTTTATTTTATTTTATTTTTTTGTATGTTCTTTCCCCTATGGCATATCCCCTGTTGTCACTGTACTTGATTTTGGCATCCTGAATCTTGTATATACATATGTCTAACCTGAGGAAGGGAAAGGAAATAACAAAATGCTGAAACAAGGACACAGGGTGACACATTGGAACAGATATACCCATAGTACAGTATATTGGAAAGAAACATATCTTCAGATGGGGTGAAGGGGTGGGCGTGGGGATGGGGGATGGGATGGGGTGTGGGAAGAGTGTGGAAGGTTGGGGAGGGAAGGGATAGCGGGACAATGACAAGGAAGGATAACAATGATTGAGAAGTAATGTACTCATTGCCTTACTCATGCAACTGTGACTCCTCTGTACAGCATCTTTACACTAAAATAAAAAAGGGTATTCTTGTATTTGCTGGGAGGTGAGAAATCAAATTGGATATTTAACCCCAGGAAAACTTTAAAGTGTTGTCTCTGAATGAATCATGAGGTTGCTCTTGACTATTTAGAGTAAAATGCAAAAGGAGAATGAAGAAGGGAAGAAGGCAATGCTGTATTCAACAGAAATAGAACTTGGAAAGTTGAGTCTCAGTTTATCCACAGGGCAAAAAGTGAGAAATTCTGTTCTAAAAGAAGCATCAAAGCTATGACTAGAAAAATCATTTGGTAGAAGGAATGCATGAACTTGAACTTTTCCATCTTAGTAGAGCAGGAAGTAGAAGTAAAATTATATAAGCAGAGATATTACAAGTGTGAACAAAATAGGCAAAGAAAATCAGGCTCTCATATTGGAGTCTATCTATCTATCTATCTAATGATATTATATATATATTACATCAATCATATGTCATATCATATGAATATGGATATGTCTTATGGATATTACACATAATATATATGCATTGTATATATATGCATTATATATTATCTAAATATAACATACATATATAAATACACAAAATATACAAGTGTATATATTTATACATAAACACAATTCTTTGGCTTTAAATATATGCTGCTTTTAAGGGAAGAAAGGCTCTGAAAATGACCATAAGGGCTGCCATAGCCACTCAACATATTTCTTCCTCAGTTGCAAAGAAACTGCCTGTCATTTTAGCAAGCCAGGATAAGTATATCTAGGACTTCAGAGGTAGGACATCTTTGTGACAGTCATGTAGTTGGGGCCTTTGCAGAAAGAGAAAGGAGTGGGCTGACCCCCAGAGGTGTGATATTGATGTTTTCATCCTGTGGGGCTGGAGAGTGGAGTAGCAAAAGTGAGCGATGCTTGAGAATCTTAAAATCCATTGGAATTTGCTGTGCTGGTTTTTGATCTTGCTTGTGTCCCATCAACCCTTCTCCCTTTTCTGATGGGAATGCCTATCTTATCACCATACATTTTTGGGTTTTATAAGAGAACTTTTGTTTCAGGAATAATCATATTTTGAGTTTTACCCTTATCTAACTTAAAGCTATTTTGATGAGACTTGGTCCTGAGAGATATTGCAATCAGTGAAGGCTGGGAAATTTGAGCAAACAATGAATGCATGTGAATGCCAAATTATGAGTCTGGGAAGACGGTTGTGGACTGAAATGTGTTCACCTTCCCCAATTCACTTTTTGACCTCCAATGTGATCGTATCTGATAAGAGGGGATTTAAGAAGAACTAAAGGTTAAATGTGATCATAACAGTACAGCCCTAATCTGATAACATTTGCAGTCTTGAATAAGTAAAAGACTTCCTTCTGTCACTGTCTCTATCTCTCGCACAGATCTAAAAAATGATGGGCCTTGGCAAGGCAATGAGAAAATATTTCCTGTAAACTTTCCATAGCCTATCTTTGTATTCTCCATCCTACAAGCTGTGGGGAAACACATTTCTAAGTCACAAGTCATGGTAAAAAAGCCCTGGTCAAAATCAACAGGGGAGGAAGGAGAGTTGATGAGGGCAGGATAATGGCTGGTATGTACAATAAGTATGGAATTTTAGGGCAAGAAATTAAAAAAAAAGAAACAAGCAGAACCCAAATTACTTAAAGGCCACCAATCCTATTGACTAGAGACTACTCCTTTTATTTGTAGTCATTGGCATCTCACTGGTGCAGAAGTGAGTCTTCCTCTAAGTGAGCTATCTGTAGCCAGCATACTCTCTGTTTTTTTCCTCCTATGCCCCAACCAGTAGAGAAAAGAAAGGTGCCCCTCATCAGATCCAGATGCTTCTGGTGTTTATGCATGATAGAAGTTAAAACCCCAGTGTGTGTTTATCTTAATGCATGTGAAATTTGTATTCTTACATCTTAACAGATTTACATTTCTTTCTCCATGCAACTACTTTTAAGTTACCATGGGAGCAAGAGTGTCTCTAAGAGGGGGAAAGTACCATGAGTATCCTGTGCAGTATAGCATCCTATGCTTCCTCTTTTACACATCCCCCTGGAAAACTGGGACTCTGGCTCAAAAAATCTTGTAATGGAAATGCAACAGGCTCAGAGGACAGGAGGAAGGCCTTTTCTTAGCACAGAAGGGCCTTTTACTGGATCCTACAAAACAAAAATAGAAAATAGATCATAATCACTTTCTTGATTAGTGACAAAGTGAATTGTTCAATGTTCCATTCTTCTGGCATTTTTTTTCTTAGTGCAGCAGTCATTAAGTTAGAGCTTGAATTTAAACATCACCTGAGACAAAACACTGCTTTGGAGGGATGGAATATAGAAAACCTAAACAGTTAAATCTGAGTTCTAAAACTGTTGCTTTGGGCCTGTATCAATTTCCAAACCTTAACAAGGATAGAAAGTTCCTTCTGTCATTTGAATAAAGTCTTATTCACATTTGTAGATAAGTGTCTCATGGACTTTCCTGCACAGTCTTGCTTTGAACTGGGATCTTCAGATCTCATTCCCAGTTTCATGTGGTTTTGAAAATTCACTTTATTTCTTTGGGTCTGGCTTACTTCAGTTAATATTATTTTTTCTGGACAGGTGCTGGAGGCTCATGCCTGTAATCCTACTTACTCAGGAGGCTGAGATCTGAGAATTGGGGTTCAAAGCCAGCCCAGGCAGGAAACCAGAAGTGGCACTATGGCTCAAGTGGTAGAGTGCTAGGCTTGAGCTGAAGAACTGAGGGACAGTGTTCAGGCCCAGAGTTCAAGTCCCATGACCGACAAAATATATATATTTAAAGTTTCATATGAATTTTTGGATTGCTTCTTCTATTTCATTGAAGAATGAGGTTGGAATACTGATGGGTATTACATTTATTTGTAGGTAGCCTTTGGGAAGTGTAGTCATTAGACATATGAAGAAATGCTCAAACTCTCTATTCATAAAAGAAATGCAAATCAAAACAACATTGAGATTCTACCTTACCCCAGTTAGAATGGTTATAATCAAGAAATCTAATAACAACAGATGCTGGAGGGGATGTTGCCAAAGGGAACCCTACTGCATTGTTGGTGGGAGTGTAAACTTGTTCAACCACGTTGAAAAGCAGTATGGAGGTTCCTCAAAAGGCTCCACATAGAGCTCTTGTATGACACAGCAATCCCACTTTTGGCATTTACCCAAATGATCACAAACAAGGCCACACTAAAGCTACCAGCACAACTATGTTTATTGCAGCATTATTTACCATAGCTGGGATATAGAACCAACACAGATGCCCCTCAATAGATGAATGGATCAGTATAAAATGGAATTCTATGCCTCTATCAGAAAGAATGACACTGCATCATTTGTTAGGAAATGGAAAGACTTGGAAAAAATATATTAAGTGAACTAAGCCAGGCCCAAAGGAACATAGGGCCCATGGTTTCCCTTATTTTCTATAACTAGTATATGTCTGGGACAAGCAGAAAAAGTCAAAAGCTATGTACCTATGACCAGATAAGTTGATGTTGAGTGAAATGAACCCCAAGATAAGGACACAACTGGTTTTTTTTCTTGCTATTGTTTCTAACATATTTATAAGGTACCTTGTGATTTTTTTTGTTTCTTTGTATGCTCCTCCCCCATGGTATAACCCCTGTTTTCACTGTATTTGATATTGGTGCTCTGCATCTTGTATATACACTTCTCTAATTTGAAGAGGGGAAGGGCAAAAACAAAATGTTGAATAGGGGTACAGGTTGACCCATTGTACAATGAAATGTACAAGACACTATGGTTGAACAATGAACTTTACAATTTAGGAGGGGTGGTTGTAGTTATGGAGGTGGGAGGGAAGGTGTAAAACAAAGGAGGAGGTAACAATGTTTGATAGTAAATGTAATTATTACTTATGTAACTGTAACCTCTCTGTACAGTATTTTTACAATAAAAACATATTTAAAAATATATATGATTTTTTCCAAGTACTTCCATTTCTCAACAAATGGGGCGATGGCATTCTTTCCGATGGATGAATATTATTCATATATATGCATATACACATATATGTATCACATTTTTCTTGATCCATTCATCACCTTAGCTATGGTGAATAATGCTGTGATAAACATAGCTGTGCTGGTAGCTTTAGAATGGCTTTATTCGTGATAATTGGGTGGGGAGGGAGCACTGGAGGTGGGGGAGGGAAGGGATGGTAGGAGAAAAACAATTCTCGATAAGAAATGTACTCATTACCTTCCTCATGTAACTGTAACCCCACTGTACAGCATCTTTACAATAAAATAAAATTAAAAAAAGAAAATTCCACTTTACAGTTTCTCAGTATTGATGCGTTACTGTGTACGCACACAATGTGCTCAGTGAGCTGGGATGATTCACTCAAGCAATGCAATGCACTCTTTGTCATTGGGTAACCTTGATACAGCCTTTGTATCCTGGAACTGCAATGCTGCATATATATTTTTTGCAGAAAATTATTCAAGGCATCCTAGATAGATGAGTGCATTCTCATCTATTTTAGGAACATTGAGCTTATGAAAACTGTTTTGTGCATTACAGAACCAACAGCAGATGATCATTTTTTATTTGCTCTGTTAAAAAAATAAGTAAAAATCTCAGACTTTTCTGAGGGAAATATATATTGCACTATTGTGATAGGCAAGAGTTGTGAAATGGCCTGTAATTCTTCCCCAACCTCAAGTTCAAGTCATAATTTGGAGTCAAAATGAGATAGTTTAGCCATGTGAAGATCTCTGACTTGGCCTTCAAGTTTGAAGGCTCCATAGGACAGGGAGATAAAGACAAAGCTCTGAGCTTTTGTTATCATACAGTATTGTATCAGGGGGTTTCACTGTGACATTTCCACACATGAAAACAATGCATTGCAATCAATTATACCTCCTCTGTTGCTCTCTCTTTTCCAACCATAGGCTTCCCATCTCAGTTTCCAGTTTGTAGAGAAGATCTAGACACTGCATCCATCTTCCCATGCTTACATTAATTCATTTTCTTCTAGATTGAGGGAAAGAAAATTACTCTTTTTCTCTTACCCAATCTAAACAACTTTCGAGACCAGTTACGGCCTTGAAAACTCACCCCAGTTAGAATGGCTATAATCAAGAACTCTAATAACAACAGATGCTGGAAGGGATATGGACAGAAGGAAGCCTCACTGCATTGTTGGTGGGAGTGTAAACTTGCTCAACCACTTTGAAAAGTAGTATGGAGATTCCTCAAAAGACTCCACATAGAGCTCCCCTATGACCCAGCAATCCCACTTTTGGGCATTTACCCAAATGATCACAAACAAGACCATACTAAAGCTACCAGCACAACTATGTTTATCACATAGCTAAGATATAGAACCTAGAACCAACCCTGATGCCCCTCAGTAGATGAATGGCTCAAGATAATATATATATATATATATATAGTGGAATTCTATGCCTCCACCAGAAAGAATGACATCGCTCCATTTGTTAGGAAATGGAAAGACTTGGAAAAAATATATTAAGTGAACTAAGCCAGGCCCAAAGAAACATAGGGCCCATGTTTTTCCTTATTTGCAATAACTAGTATATGTCTAGGACAAGCAGAAAAGGTCAAAAGCTATGTACATATGACCAGATAAGATGATGTTTAGTGAAATGAACCCCAAGACAGGACACAGTGGTTTTTTTCTTGCTTGCTATTGTTTTTAATGTACTTATAATGTACTATGTGATTTTTTTTCTTTAGTATATTTTCCCTCACAGTATAAATAGGGGAATTTGATTGCAGTGCCCTGTATCTTGTATATACTCTTTTCTAATTTGGGGAGAAGGGGGAAAAAGGCTTAAATAGGGATACAAGTTGACCCATTGTAACAATAAGATGCACAAGTCACTATGTTGAAAATGAAATTTACAACTTTGGCGGCGGGTGGTTGGGGAGTAGATAGTAGTTTGGTAGGTGGAAAGGAAGGATGGTAAGGGAAAAACAAAGGAGGAGGCAACAATGCTCCATGGGAAATGTACTCATTACTCATGTAACTGTAACCCCTCTGTACAGTATTTTTACAATAAAAACATATTGAAACAGAAAAACAAAACAAAAACACAAGCATGAAGATTTAGTTAGTATATGACTAACCAAGGAGGTTTTGGAGGGAAATAAAAATTTTGTGTAGAATGAATAGACTTTTTGTGGGGAAGTGACAGGGAGTAATACTTGAGATTGAACTCAGGACTTCATTTTTTTTAGGCAAGCACTCTACTGCTTGAACCATACCTCAAAGGTAGGAACTTACACAAATTTTCACTGGGTTGGTTTCTGAACACAATGCTCCTACCTTGAGTTACCAAGACCTCCCAACCTTCCTTGCTTTTTGTGTGATACTGGTGATAGAAAACAATTTCAATTGTTTTCTGAAGTATTTTTTAAGATGGGGACTTGCTAATATTTTTGGCCTGGTCTGGTTATCCTCCTATTTCTACTGAATAGCTGAAATCAGGAGCTTAATTCTTAAATAAATGACAAATAGTATCCTAAAATATTCTTTAGTAAAAAGCACAAAAAAAACCCGAAAGAGAATCCAATCATTTTAAAATAAAGTGTGAGTTAAATGAAATTATTTAAAAATAATTTTAGGTATATTTTAAATAATTCTCTTAATGGATAAATATTCCTTTGGTATATTAATATTCAAGCAGTCATTGCAAACATATAGTCCAATGGTTGCTTGAATCACTGATGTCCATATGATTGGAATAAAAGCTGTGGGTTCAAGCTCAGTTATCTGCAAAAATAAGAAATCATAGCTATCATGATTTTCCAACTTGGTGAATTATTACAAATATACAAGAAGATGCACAGAGAAATTAATGACACAAATCAAACCACTGATAGAAATTGAAAAAAATATAGTTAGAGTCTTTGGGGGTAAATAATTTAAGGTCTATTTAATCTGTTAAAGAAATGATTTTTTAAATTTTAACTTCACTTTTCTAACATAATTATAATTTATTCTTAATTGTATCAACCTGTGGTGGATGGTAAACAAAACTAGTGATGGTAACTCAACAAAGACTATCCTTCATCCATGAATTCTAGAATCCTCCTATTTAGTCTGGGTTTTGAAGAACAAGTGTGTACTTCCCAAGTGGACCCCACCCTGATCCTAGGAGTGCATATATTTGATATTGACCAATACCTAGGCCAAATGAAATAATGCTTACTCTAATACGATCCATACATTTAACTCCTATGCTTCTGATGTTTTTAAAGATTTCATATAGAGAGAAATTATTATTTTTTTAAAAAATTCGGTTCTTACAAAGGATATCTGACCTTAAATTGACAATGCAATACAGCATATGTTGTGTGTGTGTGTGTTTAAATGACATACTAATAATAAATTTTAATTTAAAAAATCTCTTTCTTGGCAGGGGAACAATCTCTTTGCTGAGACTCCTGGCCCTAAGTGTTGCCTGGCCCTATGTGTTAGCAGCCGGCCCCTCTCACCTGGCAGACTCCAGGGATGCTCCCTCAGTGTCAGGAAAGAGGGATGAAGGCCTCCTTTTTCTCTGCTGTGTTCAGGACACAGAGAGCTTGAGTCTCAGCCAAGGCCCTGGGGGTCTGATCCAGATATTCCTGCAAGTAGCTTCTCCTGAACATCCTTATTAAAATTTCACAAGGGTGCCTTACAAGTAAAGCTCTTGAATGAGACTATAAATAATAACCATGCTTTATGCACCATTTGGGGTTTTCTAGCCACAGATTTCTCTAACAATAATCAGAATTTTTCTAACAATAATTAGTGTGGGTGGTGTTTGAAGGAAGGTGATTGAATATAGTGCTTTTTTTTTATCTTCACATGTTAGAGCTGCTGTGCGAAGTCCTGGGACCATTCTATGCCTATCTTCTCTTGTCCTACATGTTTTCCAAGAGAAGAACGCTTTGAGACTCAGAATAACTCCTCTTATTAGTTCTGATTCATGAGTTGTGAAACAATATAAAAGACTGGATGGCAGGTAGAATAAAAATGGTGAGTAGGGATTGGAAGAAAAGCAGACCTGTTCTCCCAGGTATATGAGGACATTAGGATCTTCCTTCCAGAGTGGACTGGGTTGTGTCTCATTCCCCTTTGATATTAAGGGCCAAGTACCTCATCATAAGACTGGAGCAGATCCTTTAAAGACGTGACAAAGTCCAGGTGAGAACCTTTAAGTGTGCCCTACTCCAATCTAACTGGCATCCTTATACAAGGACAAGACTGCTTCTCTCTAGAAACAATGGTGCTGTGTAGATACATATCAACACATCATGCCATGCACTCTACATATACACAGTAAACGTTAATTGTTTTAAAAAGAGGCTATTAGGACACTCAGGGAAGCACTGGAATAAAGGAAGAGATTCACTGGAATAAAGGCAAGACCTTGTGAAA
This sequence comes from Dipodomys ordii, assembly GCF_000151885.1. Lineage (NCBI taxonomy): Eukaryota > Metazoa > Chordata > Mammalia > Rodentia > Heteromyidae > Dipodomys > Dipodomys ordii. Next base: position 343,434 of record NW_012267315.1, read on the forward strand.
ATACAGCAAGGACCAGACATGGGCAAACCATGAAGAGAGGCCTCAGGAGAAACTAAAGCAGTGCCCACTTTGGAGGTGAACGTCTTGTCTTCACGACTGTTGGAATCTCATGTGAATGAAGATGAAACAAACGTGAAGGTCATTTGTCTGAAGGGACTGACCTTGGACTTTAGTCATGCCTTGCCTTGTGAAGGACTGTGTAAGGTAAGAGAAAGGGTTTGACGGGACTTCTTTTCTTTGTGGATGGCAATGGATAGACTGGGGTTTGAAACACTGGTAACAAGATGTGTCTTATGCCAGAAGCTAAGAGCTTCCTCTTCATGACCAAATGTCTCCCTACCAACTATCTGCTTTGGACATTTGCATGACAAAAATAGATCATAGCTATTATGAAGGTAGAGGAAAATGTCAAATTAACATTTTAGGGGCTGTTTAAATATTCACTTGATTTTTTCATTGAACAAATATTTATTTAGTACCTTCTATGTGCTGGAATTTCTGGAGAACATTGTTCTGTCACTGTGGAGTTAATATTTTGAAAGGTCTGAGAGGGATAGAAGAGTTGGAGAGTGAATAAAATAGAAAGCAATGCTTCCAACAAATGTAATTATAATAGATTCTCTAAAAAAATAACACTGAAGAATGGAAAGCTTCTTATAGAAGGTCTAAATGATATGAATACATAGCTCTGTCTGTGAAGGAAGCTAAAGAAAGGGAGATAAACAAAGGGGAGGGGAGTAAAAACACTTGATTGGAAATGTACTAATTACCTTACTCATGTAACTTTAACTCATTTGTACAATATCTTTACAATAAAAATTATATTGAAAAAAGAAAGGAAGCTCCAGCAAGACGTGCGTGAAAGGAATAAAATTCAGCTATGTGTGTTAATGAGGAGAATATGAGTGATCCAGTCCCCAAATCACACAGCTTACAGTTACTCTTAAGATCAGTTTCAAGTCACGGGAGGAATTTTTAAGGCAGGTTAAAGTTTTTAATCACTTTGGTCAGACCAAGGCTTCAGGCACACTCTCTCATTGGTGATGTGCTGCAGAGCTTCCTGATTAAAACTGCAGAAAAAGCCATCATTAGAAACCCAGGGAAGGAGAGAGACCAAGAGGCAAAGGTGAACTGCTCCAGGATTTGCCTGTCACTTTCCTTGAACCTTTGCTTTGGGTAAATGCTGTGTGAGACCCTCCACAGGATTCCCCCAAATGAGAGCACACAGTGTTCTTCAAGGAATTTCCAGCTTCTGGAGATAAGTATACAAGTAGCTTTTGTTAACATTTAGCAACCTTCTTTTTTTTTCCCCTTTATTTGTTCGTGTTGGGATTTTGAACTCTGAGAGTTCGAATGAATGCACAAATGCACTACTCCTTGAGTCTAGACTACAGCCTTTTTGTTCCTTTTTTAATTAATGCATGTGTGCATGAGTGCGTGCACACACATATATATACCATGCATGTGCACATGCCAGTCCTGGGGCTTGAATTCAAGTCCTGGTCACTATCTCTGAGCTTTTTTTGCTCAAGACTAGGGCTCTACCACTTGAGTCATAGCTCCACCTCTGGCTTTTTTTTTGATAGTTAATTGGAGATAAGAGTCTTGTGGACTTTCCTGGCTTAGTATGGAGATCCTCAGATCTCAGCCTCCTGAATAATTAGGATTATAGGCATGAGCTACTGGTACTCAGATGTTCGTGTTATTTTTGAGATTGGGTCTCATTTTATTACTAGGTTGTCCTGCACCACACATCTTCTATTTAGGCTGCCTGCTGTGCATGCCAATGTTCTCAACTATTGGTTGAGATGGAGTCTTGAAAATGTTTTGCCCTAGCTAGTCTCAAATCCCTGTATCACTCAAGTATCTATATCACCCAAGTAGCTAGGATTACAGGCATTCTACCATTACCTGGTTAGCTGTGTAATTCAGATGAGTAATGTCTCCAGGCAGGCTTTGTCTGGTTTTTGTTTACCAGAACATTTATAATTAATGAATGAATGAATTAATTTTTATTAATCATCACTTTCCTGCCTCAGCTTCAGGATGGTAGGTACTACACATGTAAATCAAAATGATGTTGACGTTTCATTTTAACTCAACCAGAATGGCAATAGGAACCACACATGTGCTGGTGAGGATGTGGGGGGAAAAGAAACCCTGTTGATGGGAAAGTAAATTAGTGCAGCCAAGAGAAACTGAACATATAGGTGCCACATGATCCATTTTGAGAACTGCTGGCTATACATCCCAGTGGATGTGAGTCAACACATAGTTACGATATCCACTCACCCACTGCAGCAATATTCATAGGGGCCAAAGTATGGATTCAGCTCAGGGGCCCATCCACTGATGTAAGGGCAGCGAAAATGCAGTATGTACACAATGGAGGATGATTCAGCCACCAGGAATGAAATCACGTCACCTTCAGGAGAATGGACAGAACTGGAGATAACCATGTGAAGCACAAACACAAGTCAAGCATAAACAGATAGCACATTTTCCCTTTCGTGTGTGGAATCTAGATATAAAACATTGAATAAAATGTCTTGAAAATGCAAAAGGGACTATTCTAATTGCCGGGGGACTGATGCAGTGGAGGGAAAAGAAGAAGGTAATTCAGAGGGGATTGTAAATACGTAAGCATGAAAATTGAACAATGAAACCAATTATACTTGTAGCAATGAATAAAGGTGATAAGTATGGGAAAGAATAATAGAGTGAAATGATCAAAGTACTTTATAAACACGTAAAAAAATCACAAAGAAACCCTTCAGTACTGTTAGTACTATTAGCTACTATTAGTACATTAGCTAATAATGAACGTTCATGATAAAATTTAAATGTAAACATTTTAAAACTGGTAAGATTTTATGTCATAGTTAAAAAATATTAGAAATGACTATTTGGCAAATCCCAAGTCAGTTGCCTGAATAGGTTTCTAAATTTGCTCTGAAGTTCAGTGTAGATTGTGTGGTCAAAGGTTATTGACCTTAGTTTATCATGTTTAATCCTGACAATAACCCTGTGAATTAAGCATCCTGTTAAATCCTAATAATATACACTATTATCAATCCTGAGATATAGACATAGAAATTGATTTTATGAGGTGATAAATTAGCTGCCTATGGGTCACAGCTTGTAAAAAATAGACTTGTACATTTAAAGTAATAGTCTGACCTAGAGCCTAGCAACTATTTCATGAAGTCATTGTAATAATATTACATTAGCCAATAAAATCAAGTAATTGTAAGTGCCAGCTGGCTTTGATGGTGTCCCTTCTTTCCTAAGTATTTTAATTAGCCAGAGCCACTTGGGTATTTGGAGATAATTGAGGGTGTGAGAAGTACAAGGGGGATTCATAAATCAGCCATTATGCAGCCTGATATCCAGGAATCTCACAGGAAATCATGTCAAAACATGACAGATGAACTTGGATTTCATGTGTCTTGACTGTATATCAAAAGACTAGACATCCAAAATTATGATTAGAATCATTGAAACTAAGGATATATTCTAGTCATTGTTTTGCAACATGTACTAATAATATGTTTTACATCACTTAAAAATAAAATTGAAATGCTTGTGTAAATAAAACAGTTATTTAATATTCATAGTATATTATACCACTTATGATAATATATATTCTGATATATAAATATAATATATAATGAACACCACATATATAATATATTAAGTCTAAGATAATGTATAATTATATTGATATACATTATATAACATGACATATATGATTCATAGTAATATATTATATAATAATATAGCTTTGTTATAGTTCTACCATTTTCCTAAGTGTTAGTTGAGCTACTTATGGACTGAAACCAAGGAGAGTTTGGTTCCTAGTTTCATCCTGTGTTCAGATTGCCTATATCTGGCAGTCACTTCAGTTTTCTATGAGATGCATATGGTAAGATGTACATTGCCCTCCACAGAGGGATTGATGTATTTTTTGGAAGTCATAAGAACCCCAGCGAGTTTTGTGAGCTTTATTCATATGGAAATAGCACAAGAAAGTTTATGCAATCAAATCTACAGGCTTATACCAAGCATGACAGTTTATAGATGTGCACTGATAATTGCTCGTGTTTCCAAGCTAAGCATGAGCCGTGATTCTATACAAACTAGATGATTTTAAAATATTGCAGTTTGGGGGTGTAGCTAAATTGTAGAATGCTTGATTAACATATGCAGTGTCCTGGATTCTGTCTCAAGGATTGCAATATATCGGTACATACATTATATATTTACATATCTAACACATCGTAGACTTAATATATAATAGATATATATATACAAATATATGTGTAGACATATTTATTGAATCAATCAATAATTTAATGTCTTTTTATGTTATTCTATAATTATTCAGAACAGTTTTCCAATCTATAATAGCAATACAGTATATAAACGTAAAAAAAATTGGCATCTTTCTACAATCCAAGCACTTGGGAGACTAAATAACACGTTCAAGGCCAGTGAGGTTACATAGTGAGTTTGAGACCAGTCACTGTGATTTAAATAGCAAGACTTTGTCTCACAAATACTAAAGGAAACAAAACTGTAACCTTTTCCTTGCATGTGAATAAATTTATGAAGGCATAGTTTATGATCAATGCTCTTTGCCAATCTCTGAACCAAACTTACACATTAATGTTATTTCCTACATCAGCCAGGATTTCTTCATCTGCATATTTTAATACCAGGTCCCTTTTTGTGCTACCTAAATAGTTTTAGTTTGTCAATAATTTTCAACAAAACAAATCTATTAGTTCACTGAACAATTTACTGAACAACATGTTAAACACTATGCTGGCTTAGAGTCAACAGTTTGCAGATTTCAAAAAATGGTGTCGTTCTATTTCATTCTCTTACATATACCATCAGTATGTTCTTATGAAATAGCATGCTAAAAGTTGAGAAAGGGAGGAATTAATTTGATTAATTTTATTGAGATCCCACTGAATACTAGACATTAAATAATGCGATAGGATCTAGAATACTGATGAGAAATTCCATTTTCCACATGAGAAAATCTAGAGTTTAAGAAGTAACTTCTCAAGGCAATGGAAGGTAATCCAGTATTTCAAACCCTTTCTTGCTCTCTGTCTCTGTCTCTCTGTCTCTGTCTCTGTCTCTGTCTCTCTCTCTCTCTTTCTCTGAGATGAAGTTATTTAAATGATTTTTTAAAAAAACCATAGTGCTCATCAGGAAGGTGCATAACATAAATAGATTACTATCAATGTGAAGATACCTTTTTAGCAGGAAATGCAAGGAACTACTGACAGCTTTAGAAGGCATACTCATTTAAGTTTCCCTAAATATAAATAATTGCATTGGGTTTTCTCCAGGGGAAGAAATGTTGGAAAAGAAGGACCCAGTACTTTTTATTTCATGTTGAGTGTCTTTGTTAGCCTGATTAGGAATTTACAGTTCTGCCTTCACTTCATGACTGGTTGGTTTTACAAGTATGAGCTACCAATACCTAGTTGTGTTTTCACATATAACACCATTTTACCCATGTATGTCTATTGAGTTCAACTATGAGAATACAGTCACATAAACATATGAAATACATTTGTTTGTGTCTGTCTTATTTCACATGTTAGGACCTGTGTCTGTGGCTTATTTACTTTTAGTAGTATATAATATTTCAATGTATAGCTATTCCACAATTTCTTCATTACTAATGACCTACACTATCATCAATTCTAAAATATAGACACAGAAATTGAAATTATGAAGTGATAATTTAATTGCCTTATAGTTTACAACTATAGTCTCCAGGTTTAAAAATCATGCTGCTCTGACTCAATTCTGTACATGTCTCTTAGTGATTAGGAAAGTCTGTGATATTTTCACTGGGCCAGGATTGTTCATATTTAACAAATGATATACATAGTTGTTGTTTTGCTATCCCCAGACATATGCTAAGCAATGTAGTTGATGTTAATTCCAGCCTCTGGGCAAAATCACAAGTTGAGGGTGACATTAATAAAGATGCATCGTGCTCACTTATCAACTGACATGTTGAATTGAAACCCTTTGCACAACTACTTAAAGATAATAATAGAAAAAACACATTGAAATGAGTAAAACAGATGTGTGACATATCTTACCTTTTTATCTTCCCATGAATATCTTATTTTTATTTTATTTTCATTTTGTGGTATTACTTAGAGCCTTGAACTCAGTAGGCTCTTATGAAACTACTGAGCCATGCTCCAAGCCTGCATTTCTATATTATTAATATGCTTTTACTTGCCACCCATTCTAGCCTTCAGTCTAGATTTCTAGACTGTACAAGATGCATGCTTCAGAAACTTAAATTAGCATACACCAGTCATGTTGAAGAAGATTTATGACTGCCTTGACCTTTCTTCTCTTCCAATGTGCTGCTAAGGTGGGTTATATTTTATACAAGCATAAAAGAAACTGGCAAATAGAAGCTTGTTTCCTAATGAACAAAATTATAAACTTAAAGTACTTTAATATTATTATTGATAGTTATTGTGGATCCTATCAGTTAATACTATTAAATATACAAGTAATAACTAGGAAAAAATGAATATTCACAGAAAACAAAATCATAGCTCTGATCCTCTGAATTTTGCTAAATAAAATTTACACTCTACACTACAGAGCTAATTGTGTAAATCACCAACAAATTCACTACGATCAAATATTATTGATTACTACTTAGCTATGTGACAAGATCAATTTATTCTGCAGTCTGGAAAATCTGGGACATGTAATTGTTTCATCATGTAAACATGAAAATAGGGTAGATGGCAGAAAGAACGATACTTTTCTGGGATTGTATAGATCCCAAGTAACCAGTGGTTCATAGCTATAATTCCAGAAATCAGGATGCTGAATCTGGAGGATCACAAGTTTCAGGTAAGCCTGTGTTCCATTATGAGACCCAATCTACAAAAATATCAACAAAAAAATGTTTCTGGGTTGACGTCAGCTATATGATGAAAACACTCCCTTAGGAAGTAAAGCAATTGCTCAGTTTCTATTGCCTCACACTGCTATTCTTAAAACAATGATTTATAATATGCTCTTAAGAAAAAATCATGAATAAATACATTAGTGAAATTTTGTGTGCAAGCTCCTTTGCAAATCCACATATCTTTGACACAATAACAGAAGTCCTGAAGTCAAAAGAAGTCTGCTTCATAGCTGTGCTTGGTTTATCTTTTGAAGACACTAATTTATGCCCGGTCCTGGTATGCATACAATATCTATAAGGTATGTAAGTATATAAGGTGTATATAAGGTGTAGCTATAGAAAATTATAATATTCTCCCCTTTGTTCCGCTCTATTATTTCCTCACTGAAAGGAGAATTGGAATTCTCTTTTCTACATCTCAGATTCTGTTAACTTCAAGATTTAAATTCCCTGCCAGTGTTAGAAAATAGAGCTCAAGTCAGCTCAGACTTGGGATGGTAAGGATTCAAGGCCCAAATCTTATCAATGACCTTTGTGGAAATGGCTCAGGATCTCTGTCACCTTAGTGGATATTTAGTTGTTTTGACACCATTTGCTTTCTTCTTTTATTGTGTTGCTTATTTCCATCCTGAAACTACTCTCCTTTTCTAATTTATGTCCTCGATACTTGGTGTAACAGTTTGGCCATGGCATGTCTTTGAAAAACACAGTTCTACTTGAAAATATTGTTTTAATTTCACATATCTTTTGTTGCACTATTAATCTTTTTCTTATTCATAGTTTTTGTATTCAAAAATCTTATCTAATGATGGTGTATGACTGCAGCTTTTTTTGATTGCTACAGATAATTTCATACCATGACTTATCTATCCCTCACCACCTCAACTACCAAAAAATATTTGAGGAAAACAAAAATATTTTTGTTCCCAAAAGGAAAATATTTGATTTTGTATGGGGTGAGGTCATATAAGAAATTCATGTTACTAAATGTACTATCACTAATATTCTGAACTGAGAAGTCTACTAAAATGTCTTCCTTCCCATTAATTTACAGTATTTTTTTATTTACCATGTTTTTATTTACCATGTTTCCAGTCCAATGTTTTATTATATGTTTGTCATTTTGGGTTAAGACTGAGAAGTAGTATTTTCACATGCTTCCTTAACAATCACATTTCCCTTCCTTAAACTGTTTAATATCATTTCTATCCATTTAGAGGATAGAGATAAAGATGTGACTATGGCTTTGTGTTCCACACGCCTATGGTTATGTTAAATATTTTATTTAATAGTCGATATATTAGTAGTTTCTCTATGATTTACATTTCTTAAGAACTCACTTCATTGGGCTGGGGGCATGGCTTCAGTAGTAGAATACCTGCCTAGGTAGTATGAGGTCTTGAGTTCAAGCCCAGAATTACTAAGCCACCATTAACAACAACCAAAACCTCCCTTCACTCTGAAGGCCTTGCTAGTCTCTACCACTTTTATTCTACTAGTTTTGTAATTTTAGTTTCCAAATGGTTTTATATGACATATTAATAAAAGTATTCTCCCTCATAGAACGATTCCACTTTCTCAGTACCATCTATTAAATAATTATTTCATACCCTGTAATCTGTGTTATTGAATTTGCCATGTGTTTATATTACTATAGGCATCTCTTTAGTGTTTCCTTCAACCTTTTCCATTGTTTACTTTTTGTCTCTTTTTATTAAGTTCCATCCATATCAAATATTTTGGTCTATAGAATGTAGCAGAAATAATGGCCTTCACCTTTATGCTTTTAGTGTCTTTTGATTTTCCTTATCTTCTACATAAATTTAAGAAGTGAACAGATTCCCAAATGAAGAAAGTTATGAAAAATCTGTAATTTAAACTGATTTTATCAAAGTAGTGAAAACAATTTTTCATAATACTGGGAAATCTGTCCTGTGAATGTGGTAAATGGAATCTCGGTGAATGAGGAAATTTTTCACCTGTAAGCTTTTTCCTATGCCAAGTATATTTGTAAACTTTGTCCCATTCAATCTAGTGTATTGAAATATGTTAATCCTCCATGCAATTTGTATTTTTAACTTCTGTTAATTAGTCATATTTTAAGGTAAATTTTTTTGTTGAAGAAATATTTTTAGTTTGATCTTCTTGTACCCTTATTATGTATATACTCTGTTAGTTTCTGGAAAATTTCCAGGTAGATAATCACATTTTTTATTAAAAAGTAGAATTTTATATCTGCTTTACCCAGTTAGTCTTTGCATTTATTTATTTATTTATTTGTCTGCTTGTTTTCTTTTTCTGTCTTCTCACCCTAAAGCTTGAGAACTGTAGGGAGCACTAGTGGTTATAGTAAAAATTTCATCTTTGGAGTTTAAGAAACAAAGGAGGAGACAGCAATGCTCAATAGGAAATATAATCATTACCTTGCTCATGTAACTGTAACCCTTCTGTACAACATTTTTATAATTAAAAAACGTACAAAAAAGACACAATGGTTATAGAGCAGGATGCCTAGTGTAGGTTTTAATTTATATATTTTATTTTATTTTTTTGGGTCTGGTCGTGGGGCCTGAACTCTGGGCCTGGGCACTGTCCCTCAGCTCTTCAGCTCAAGGCTAGCGTTGCCACAGTGCCACTTCCAGCTTTTTTCTTTTTGTTTATGTGGTGCTGGGGAATCGAACCCAGGGCCTCATGCATGAAAGGCAAGCGCTCTACCACTGAGCCAACTCCCCATCCCCCTAATTTATAAATTTTGAAATCACCTTCTACTTCTATATAGATTTTAGGGTAAATTTTATCTTAGAAAATGGTAACACATGTGAAATAATTTTATTACTGAGTCTACTGAAGTTATAAATTTTCCATTCAATACTTTAGCAAACAACATTAACATATTTTTGTCTTCATATTGTTTTATGTGCTCCTAGGATAAATTCTATACAGCCTTGAAATATTATTGTGTCATGAAGTTTTGGATTAGGTCTTAGTATTTTGTTGAATGTCTGGCTTTATTCATAAAATATAACTGTCATAGCTAGTGTTTTCCTTATCTTGTTTGAAACCCAGTTTATGTTGATGTTCTCAAAATGAGCAAGGATTGTTTCTCTCTTTCCTACTTCTTGAATATTTGCTAGAAAACAATATATATAAAATGGGAATGTAATACTCCTTGAATCTTTGATAGAAAGCAATTCCATAATGTGTATAAGATTCACAATTTTGTATAACTACATGAAGAAGAGGCCAGTTTTGCATTTTAAAATGTTTTAGATATTATGAAATCATGTAATTTTTAATCATCAGTATAAGCATATTTTAGAAATGTTTTATTTATATTTAAAAATGTGTCAGCATATAGTAATTCGTGGTAATATTCACTGTTTTTTGAATATGAGTTCATAGAACTTTGAAATTTATATAACTTCCACATGGCTTGAGATACTGTTATTCTCTTGCTTTCCTCTCTGCCAAACAGTTAAAGAGCTAACATCTATTCCTAGCTCATAGGCCATAAAAAAGCCTGTAGCTAGCTAAATTTGATCTGGAAGCCTGTTTTCCAACCTTAATTTGCATCCAAAAATTTTATATATTTCCACCACTTTGTTGAATTGCAGAAATGAAATTGTAGGTAGAATAATACACACTAAGAAAAATAGTTCCCCCATATCTGAGTATAGGCATATTTTTCTGCTGGTTAGGCAATATTCACAATATGTTGGAAATTATCTGTACAACTTGCGCGGGGCTGGGTGGGGGGTGAGGGGAAGGGAAAGTAGAAGAAAAATGAGGGAAGGGGTAACAAGTTTGACAAGAAATGTACTTATTACCTTACTTATGTAACTGTAAGTCATCTCTGCATCACTATAACAAGAAATAAAAGAAAAAAAAGAATCAGGCCAGTTTATATTGTGTTGCTGTTGGCATGTAGTCTACAACCCTCTATAGCTGTCCTTAAAAATCACTTGTCTTTAATACTGGGGGCTATTGGATTATGCCAGCTCTCCTCCAATCTTAGGTATCTTCTTTGTTCTTCCTCCCAAAACATCTTTTCCAGGCTTTTATTCTTACCAAGTACCAGGTGTTTACTGGTGGTATTTGTTACTTAGTAATATTTTAGCAGAGCTCTGGAAGACACTGGGGAAGGACGTTTTCTCTATTTTATGTAAGCCTTTGTCTTTTACAAGCATTGTGTCCTTTGGACATGGTGTGTGTGTGTATGGGAGGGAGAATGGGCCCTGGGAACTGATTCTAATGGCCATTCTCTGTCTTGTTCTCACTTCTGGTCTCTACTAGGGTTTATTTTTTTTTTCTCACCTGTCATAAGTTGACATCAGTACCCTCAAGAGGACAGTGTTTAAAATTTTAATTCATAGGACAAATAGGCAAAAAGCATTCAAGTAAAAGTTCCCAATCCCTCCAGACTCCGTGTACCACAAGGAGCAGTTTCCTGACTTTATAATCCTTTGTCTCAGCACTGGTGGGACTGATGTGGAAAGAGGCCAAGAGTGACACAGGCTCTGTAGGCGCTGGAACACACCAGGCTTCTTTGACCTTTGCACACAAACTCAGATTCTACTCCAGCTGAATTTGGTTTACTGGATTCCTTGGCCCCAGGTAATATAATACTTAAGTTTGTCCTTATGTTCTTCTTACAACACCGGTCTCTCCCTCTACTCTGACTGTCCTATGACTTTTTCACTTGAATACTTGTAAAAAAAAGTCCTAAATTACAGTTTGTCTTATTTTTATTGTTATTGTAAATGTGGAAGTGATGTTTTTACCATCTTTCTATAAGTCTATATCTTTAAGTGTAGGCTAGGAGTCCCTAATGTTCTTTATAGGATTTAACAGGAGCATTGCTCTTAATTAACTTAATTATAGTAAATCATCTGGTAGAGAAGCAGTCTAAGAGTACCCATGAGTCTATGTTATATATTCTGGATTATTGCAGACTTTCTACTAAGGCATATTCTCTTAGGAGAAAGAAATCTAGAGGCATGATCAAGCAAAGTTGGTTTGACCATTTCATTTGATGCAAATTTGTAAGTGGGACTCTTAGAGTATCTTAATGCTTCTACAGTAATTTACAGCTGTGGCAGCTTCTTCACCTGGGACTCAGAGTCCAGCAACAAATCACATTCAGACACAGGAGAAAGATCCACTAAACTTTTTAGTTGAGTTTAGCAAATGCTGAAAATTTGGGGATGTTTAGGTGCAATATTGTCAGAATGGCCATTTCATTTTTCTGTTCTTTTCATTTCTCTCCTTTATTAGATCATTAATGCATTGACAAAAAATGATGGCACATTAAAATCACTTTGGAATCAACAATGCCTAACAAAATCTTATATTCAGTATACATATGTTCAAGACTAGTTGACTGAGTTTAAGAAAAATCAATAGGATTCAACCAGACAAGACATCATGGTAGCCTACTAGCAACAGGCTGGTCTCAGCTACATCTGAGACTCCCAGATCTGTGCAAAAACCCTGAGGTATGCACTAAAGACAGAGTTCAAAGCAAATGATAAGAAGACAGCTGGTAGCAGCATAAAAACTTTGAAAGATCCAAGGGACAAAAGGGGAACTTATGCAATAGTGATACTCAGAAGACAATATGTTGAAAGTGATCTGTACAACTTGGGATGGGGGGAATTGGGAAGGAGGGAAAGAGGGAGAAAGAAGAGGAGAGGGTAATAAGTTAGACAAGAAATGTACTCACCAACTTATTTATGTTACTGTAACCCCTCTGTATATCACTTTGACAATAAAATTAAAATTAAAAAAATCTTTGAAAGTAGAGAAGGAATAATGAACCTGGGTTAAAGCATAAAACATTACTTTTCAAGGTCGAGACTTATGGGCACATGTTAGGGCAGATTGAAATCACTTTACTTCATGGGGGAAGAGACAACTCTTGTTCATTAATTGATGATGTCAATAAAGTCATTCATAATTCACTATTGAAAAAAAAGATGTGTCATGTAATCCAAACACTTGTGAGGCTAAAGTCAGGAGAGAGCATGGTATAGAATAGTCTCGGCGACATTGTAATAATCTGTGTTTCAAAGTACCAGAAGAAGAAGAGGGAAAAAAAGAGAGGGAGGGGTTGAAGATGAGAAAGAACGGGAAGAAGAAAAAAATGGCAAATCAATCATGCCCAATTATATTTGTCTCTTTACTCTTCCAAACTGAAACCTCAATGGATGTAGAAATCTGCTCTCCCCCATCTCTCTTTGCCAATCCTGAGCTTGAACTCAAGGCCTGGGCACTGTCCCTGAGCCTCTCTATGCTCAAGGCTACTGCTCTACCACTTGTGCCACAGGGCTACTTCCAACTTTTTTTTGAGTAATTTATTGGAGATATGAGTCTAATGGACTTTCCAGCTCAGGCTGGCTTTGAACCTCAGATCTCAGCCTCTTGAGTAGCTAGGATCACAGGCATGAGCCACAGGTGCCCAGCAATATATTACTTATTTTCCATCCCCAAGTGTCTCATATTACACCTGGATATGCACAAATGCTTGATAATGATTTGTTGTTGGAAATGTCTATGTTGAGATATTTTCTCCTTTGACACTTTAGCTAGGGCCAAAATGTTGGCACCATTTTTGAGGCAGCACGGACTTCTATGTCTATCTTTGAGGAAAATTACAACTCTCATTCACATTTGTCCTGTGTAGGATTGGCTATTCTACCCACAGTGTGCTATTTCTCCAGGCAGAGTTACTTTCTACAGAAGTGATGTGTGTATTGCCTGAGGGAAACTTATCTAAGAAGGGAAAACTCTGAACAAGGCGGCCTAACTCAAAGTTCTCAGAAAGCTCTCATTTACAGATTTCAAATACACAGTTATGTGTCCTTATTAACTGCAATCTTGGCACTACTCAGGTCTACTTCAGTGAGCTTTCCCTATAAACCAATTTGAAAAGCTCGTATGAATGTTTGATATTCAGCTTATTGGAGACAGATAACAGAAAGGTTAAAGTTGGCTTTATGTTAGAGAAATTTGTGACCAAGTGCATAAAGCAAGGACTATGCCCTTGAAACAGCAAAGTTTCTTAGATTGAAGAATAAACTGACTTTGATCAGCTTCTACAATGCCCAGCTCTCTTAAATTTTGACTGTAAGTACCATATCGGCATACATTTTTGGCAACATAGAAACAAAACAAAAATATAACCTGAGATGAAAGTTCATTATTTAGAAATTCATTGACATTAATAAGTACCCCAGAAGAGATTATAATCACATTTCCTGTGTAAATTATGGGCATGGAATTATTTATATTGATTACACACTCTAAAATGTAATATCCTCTTACCAATAAGAACTGAAAATTATTGTAGATGCTATGTGTGACCTTACAACATAATTCCTGGAATCTAACAAATAAAGTGTTTCCATAAAAACACAAGATGATATACACTAGCATATCACTGAGGCTTTATCTAGAATGGGCCAGGATTTTATAAGCTATTGAAATGACTTGCTGATATGGAAAAGCTAACCATATGTGGACATATTTATGGGACAAATCATGTCTGGGGCCTTACAAAATGGGGTTCATCAATATTTGACTACCTGAAGACAGAGTTCATATTTCTTTCATATTTCAATAGAGCACCACTGAACAGCATGTACACTGTCGTAGCAGGTCAGCTCTTCAGATTTGCCAGAATTCTAAACAGCTCAGATCCTGTAACTATACTTCTAATAACAGATCCATTTTCCCATCTATGTTTCCCTGAATATATGTTTTCTCATCAAAAATGCAGGGAGCAAGCCATTCCTCTGTGACTCAAATCCTTGACAACCTCCTGAATCTCAATAGGAGCCACAGTGATCTGAAGCTTGAGCTTCTGCATGCTAAGACAGCTGCTCAATGCATTCATTTCACTGGTCATACCCTACCTGCCCTTGGTAGTTATAAAGACTTTTAAAGATAAATGAGATGGTGGATGTTGGTGAGAGGGATAAAGATGCACCTGGGGGTAAAGTCAGTTGCTGACTCAGAAATAAATGGTCAGTCAAGGAAGGCCCGGAGCAGAACAGAGTCTTCATCTCTGATGCTAAACTTCTTCAGCAGTTTGTTTGTGGTATTTTTATTTGCATATGAAACACCTCCTTTAGGCTCCTGTGTTGAATGCTTGATCTTCAGCTAGTATTAAAAATAGATGGAGCTTGCTACATTATGGAGTTTGCTACTGGAGAAAGAGGAATTAAGCCAACTCTGAATCTTCGGTCCTGAGTGCTTGGTTAGAAGGTGGTAGAGTTATAGATGTAAAATGGAAGAAGGCCCACCCAGACCTACAGCCTGAGAGGTTGAGGTCCAAGGGCCTGCAGAATCTTATATACAAGTCTATACTTGGAACCAAGTTGTTATTTTATGTAATTACAAAAGGAATCCTACTACTCAAATTTCTCCTGAAAACCTACAAGTGTTTAAACAGAAACTATCCTTTGATAAAACTGAGTACAGTCTTGGAATGGAAAACCCTTATAACTAAATGATATCAGAGACTCTCCTTTACAAGGAAGAAAAGTCATTAGACAAACATTTTAATATAAGCTCCTAAAAATAAATATTTATACACTAGGAAAACTTTCTACTTTAATTTTGTATTTGAACATATCTTGTGTTTATGTTCTGCATCATCATCCTTTTTATGAAATTTCAATACATTAAGAATAAATCATGTTACCAACATAAAGAAACAAAGGAGATGATACCTGTCTTCCCAAAGCACACATAATTAGAGAGTAGTTGGAAATTAGTGGAGAATGGCAATTATTTATACTTTTTCAAGTAATATATACAGTGGTGCATTGTTATCATTTAGGAATAAGAGTCTTTATACAGTGACGGATCATATAGAGGACTTTGATCCACCTATGCAACATTTCTAAAAAGGTATGAAACCTTCAGACTCAAGTCACCACATATAGTCTAACGAATGCCAAAGCATTTAATATATTATAATATAAGCTCATGAGAACATACCATTAACATTTAGAAATGTTTTATCAGTTTTGACACATTTAGAAATGTTTGATCTGAATAAATGAATGGATATAGTACAAAGTATTTTATATGAATTTGTAGAGACAATATATTGATTTGAATTTAAAATGCAAATGAAACATTTTCAATTTTATAATGGTTAAGCATATACTTAGAAATTGATTGAACAGAGATCATTCTTTATAAAGCATTTGTGATGGCTTACCAGAAGTTCTTCAATACCCATCTGATCTTTATGAAGTAACTCAAAAGTATACACTGGATAAAATATAGCATGTTCAGAAAATGGTGCTGGCAAAACCAGCCAGCTACATGCAAAAGAATGGAATTAGACCCCTATTGCTTATGCAGTACAAAAATCAACTCCCAATTGGTCAAAGACCTTAAGGTAAGACCTGAAACTAGGAAAACAGAGGAAAATCTAGAATATACAGGTACTGATAATTATTTCCTGAATAGGACTCTCATTGCCCAGGGGGAAAAAAGCCAAAGTTGGTAAATGGGATTTTTATGTATACCAGAAACCAGAAGCAACTCATAACAGAAAATCTTTATTAAATATTCACTGGATGAGGGATAAATACCTGGTATAAGTAAAGAGCTCAAACACTGAACAGCAAGTAATAAGTGGGCAAAAAATTTAACACAGATAATTAAGCAATTTCCAGAAGGAAAAACACAAATTACTAACAAACATATGAAGAAATGTTTGATATTTTTAGCTCTAAAATAAATAAAAATCAAACTTGTGCTAAGGTTCCAGTTTATCCCAGCCAGAATAGCAATTATCATGAAAAAAGTAATAAAAAAACTACTGCTGAAGATTTAGGAAGGAAAAAAGACTCTCATACAGTGCTGGTGGGAATTTAAATGAGTACAACCACCAAGAAATCAAAAGACCAATGTTATGACTCTACGATACCATTCTTGGGCATATCTCTGAAAGAGAAACAAATCAATATACTGGAAATATACCAACACACTCTCATGATTGTTGCACAGGTCATAATAGCCATACTTTGGAGCCAAGTAAAGTGCCCAACAACTGATGAATGGATAAAAAATTTATGATAAATACATGCATACACCACACACACACACACACACACACACACACACACACACACACACACACACACACCCCATGGAATATTTTTCAACTCCAAAGAAAAAAATGCAAATATATTATTTGCAGTACAATGGATGCATCTGGAATGTATTTGGAAATCATTATGCTAAACTTGATAAGCCAAGCTCAAAAAGCTAAAAATCATGTGTTCTTGCTCATTTGTGGAGTATAGACCACAAATGATTATAAAGGGTCATGATTGTCACAGGGGACTATTTGAGAAAGGACCAAGTGGGAGGGAGAATGGCAAAAAAAAGGGAAATTGAAGGTTAAAGAGAATCAAA
Source organism: Dipodomys ordii (assembly GCF_000151885.1). Lineage (NCBI taxonomy): Eukaryota > Metazoa > Chordata > Mammalia > Rodentia > Heteromyidae > Dipodomys > Dipodomys ordii. The sequence continues at coordinate 360,844 of NW_012267315.1, forward strand.
GGATATCGTGTGTGTGTGTGTGTGTGTGTGTGTGTGGTGTGTGTGTGTGTGTGTGGTGTGTGTGTGTGTGTGGTGTGTGTGTGTGTGTGGTGTGTGTGTGTGTGTGTGTATTACTCTATACCTAAGCAGGTTTTTTTAAAATTTTTATTTATTTTTTATTGTGAAAATACTGTACAGAGGGGTTACAATTACATGGGCAAGATAATGAGTACATTCTTATCAAGCATTATAGCCTCCTCCTTTGTTTCCCCTTCCCATTCCTTCCCATCCTCCTCATCTCCCCCTCCCCACCCCCCCCCCAAAGTTGTAAAGTTCGTTTTCGACATGACAACTTGTACTTCTCATTGTTGCAAAGGGTCCACCTGTATTCTTATTTAAACAATTTGTTTTCCCCTTCCCCTCCACAAATTATAATGACATCAAATACAGTGAAAGCAGGGGTTATACTGTGGGGGAGAGACATACAAAGCAACAAAGAAATAATCTTATAAATGTGTTAGAAACAATCGCATTAAAGAAAAAAAACATTTGAATACATATCTTAGGGTTGATTCCTAACATCACCTTATCTGACCTTTTCTGCTTAACTCAGACATATTCTAGATATTGCAAATAAGGGAAACCATGGGACCTATGTTTCTTTGGGCTTGGCATACTTCACTTAATATAATTTTTTCTAAGTTTTTCCATTTCCTAACAAATGGGGCAATGTCATTCTTTCTGATGGAGGCATGTGGTATATATATATATATACCACATTTTCTTGACCCATTCATCTACTGAGGGGCATCTGGGTTGGTTCCATATCTTAGCTATAGTAAATAACGCTGCAATAAACACAGTTGTGCTGGTAGCTTCAGTGTGGTCTTGTTTGTAAACATTTGGGTAAATGTCCAAAAGTGGGATTGCTGGGTCATAGGGGAGCTCTATGTGGAGTCTTTTGAGGAAGCTCCATACTACTTTCCAAAGTGGTTGAACAAGTTTACACTCCCACCAACAATGCAGTAAGGTTCCCTTCTGTCCACATTCCCTCCAGAATCTGTTGTTAATTAAATCCCCCAACAACAAATCCTCAAAGAAACAACTGCCCAATAAATAAGTGGGCTAAAGACTTAAAGAGAAAGTTCTCTGTAGAAGAAAGAAGGATGGCCAATAGACACATAAAGAAATGCTCAACCTCCCTAGCCATCAAAGAAATGCAAATCAAAACAACATTGAGATACCACCTCACCCCAGTTAGAATGGCTATAATTAAGAACTCTAATACCTAAGCAGGTTACAGAAAGTTTTACCTAAAATATCTATTTTGTGGTGAAATTTGCCAATTGCTGTTTGAGAAAGGATAGAGGAAAGGGAACATGGCAGTGGAAAGAATACATTCTAAGAACACTGTACATATTAATGGAAATATCACAATGAAATCTCTTCATATTACAAATGGTCACTAATTAAAAAATAAACTAAAATAGATGAAATGTAACTCATGAAAAATATGTGTTTCGCATCATAGTCCCATCTTTGCTTGTACTTGTAATGTGGTCTTGTCTCAGATGGGATTTTCTTAGAGTCTGAAACCAAGCTTTTTATTAACAAAAGTTATTATTGCATTGTTTTTGTAAGGAAATAAGAGGAAAGCATGGATCAAGAAAATGTGATATATATATATATATATATATATACTATATATATATAGTGTATGTGTGTGTATATATGTATATACATCTATCTAGCTATCTAGCTATCTATATATAATGCAATTCTATGCCTCCATCAGAAAGAATGATAGCGCCTCATTTGTTAGGAAATGGAAAGACTTGGAAAAAATTATATTAAATGAAGTAAGCCAAGCCCATGTTTCCCCTTATTTGCAATAATGAGTATAAGTCTAGGACAAGCAGAAAAAGTCAAAAGCTATGTACATATGACCATATAAGATGATGTTAAGTGAGATGAACCCCAAGACAGGGTCACAAGTGTTTTTTTCTATCTTGCTATTGTTCTTAACATATTTATAATGTACTATGTGATTTTTTTTTTGTTTCTTTGGTATGTTCCTCCCTCATGGTATAACCCCTGTTTTCATTGTATTTGATGCCGGTGTCCTGGTTCTTGTATATACACTTTTCTAAATTGGGGAGGGGAAGGGAAAATCAAAATGCTTAAATAGGGATATGGGTTGATCCATTGTAACAATGAGATACACACGACACTATGTTGAAAACCAACTTTACAACTTTGGGGGTGTGTGGGGAGGGGGGTGGGGGGGTAGAAGAGTTGGGGTTGGAGGAGGGAAGGGATGGTAGGGGAAAAACAAAGGAAAGGGGTAACAATGCTCTATAGGAAAAGTCCTCATTGCCTTACTCATATAACTGTAGTACCTCTGTACAGGATCTTTACAATAAAAAAATATATAAAAAATCTAGCATAATACAAGAATGCCACAGGGCAGTGGTAAGAGGAAAGCAGACTAGGACAATGGAAGAAACTTTCATAAGATTGGTTTGTCTGGACCAATGGGATCATAAGAACAGGCTCTCATCTTGGTCTACCTGGTTCCCTCATTCATTATCTGTGGCCGACAACTTGGGCCAATTTTTGAAAGTAAGCTACTGAGTGAGGAAGCTTCTTTTTTTTTTAATTTTATTTT
>NW_012267315.1:368505-439086 GCF_000151885.1 Dipodomys ordii
TGGTCTCCCTGACTTCCATCAGCTCTTTGTTAATGGATTCCATGAATGCCTTTAGTGATCTTTGTGTATTCTCTTCGTGCTCTCTCAATTCCTGTATTACTCTTTGATTAGCTTCCTCTCATTCGTGGGATTCCTGTAGTTCTCTTTGAGTGTTCTCAGCCTGCTCATGCTATTCCTGCCTTTCTCTTTGAGTATTCTCAAGCTGCTCATGCAAATACTGGATCAGTTTTTGAGTAGCTTCCTCACGCTTATGATATTCCTGTATAAACTTTTGGTTTGCCTCCTCTCTCTCCCTATCACGCTCATACAGAGTCCTTTGTATGTTTTCAATCTTTTCATTTATCGTGTTTGCCAGCAGTGTTTGTAGAGCTATTTGGGAACTCTCCTCTGGATTATTCATTATTTGTTCTGACCCCTGATTATCAAGATTGGGAATTGAGATACCCGGATTGGCCATTTTTCTTGTGTTTTTCCGGCTTACTCTGCCCATTTGAGATGAAAAATAGAACCAGTTTTGTGCTAGAACACTATCTTAAGGCAAGTATCAACCAAAGTCTGAATTTGCACAGTCAATATTCTACAGATACAATCTAGTTCAACAGATACATCTATTCAACATTAAACAACTATATGTTAATGTGCTACGAACCGCAAAGAAGAATTTGGAAAACCAGAAATTATTAGGATTAGGGTGAGATGTGGGTAAAAAATAGGAATAGATTGATGTGGGGAGGCACAGGGAGAGTTAACTAAGTCCTAATGTCAAAGCAGGAAATAGGTTGGGTAGGATGAAAGTAAAGAGAGAGAAAAAAAAGAAGAAAGGCAAAGGGAAAAGAAGAGACCAGAAAAAAATAGAAAATAAAAATTAATAATGTTATGGAGGACGGAAAACAATCTAGTTAGAGAAGAACGTGAATATATTGAGAGAAGGGGAGGGAAATAAAGGAGATGTGAAAAACTTAAAAATAAAAATGCTTAAAATATTATATAGGTATAAAGAGGTAGTACTGCTATTAAGGAATTTAAGTCTCAGAGGTTTTGAATTGAGTATTAAATTTGTGGATTAAATGTGTACACAATGGGGAATAGAGTCTAATAGTCAACTACGGGTTTATCTGAGGATGTGCAGGACAAGAGTTAAGTCACATAAAGAAGAATGAAAGAGAGGAAAAGGTGAAAAGGATAAGAAATGAAGAAAAAAGATCAGAAGTTCAGTAGAGCTAAACAAAAAAAAAAGATAATTAAAAAAGAAAAAAAAGAGAAAGAAAACAAAAAAAGAAAGAAAAATGCACACTCACGTATCCCTAAAATAAAAATCATAAGAGGAAAAAAAAGTTACTGGAAAACAATTTTTTTTCAAAAAAGGCAAAAATTAATGATAAAAGAAAAAGTTTTAGAAAAGAAAAAAATTTTTTATATAAGGTACCAAAAAATTTTTAAAAAAAAGAAGAAGAAGAAAAAAAAGTTCTTTCATTTTTTTTGGGAGGGGTGGGAAAAATCCTGTATCTCCCTTGTGTCCGTAACCAGCCTCTTGTTGGAGTCTCTGGTCTGCTTGTGGTCCTGTGGCTTGGTTGGTTTCTTAAGTGAGTTTGTTTGAACAGGCAGAAAAATGCTCTGCTTTACCCAGGATTTGGCGATCCTCCTCCCAGGCTAGTTCAATGGGAGGCAGATCTGCTTTGAGAATCACCAAAGAGGGGGATGCAGTGATGAGGCTAGGTTCTGGGTAGAGTTGAGGTCTTTCAACAAACAGTAGCTTTTCCCGGGGGTAGTTTGTGAGAAACTCACAGAGCCCAGCCTGGAGCTATTCTCAGGGTTTCTGTTTACTGAATTTCAATTGATTGTGGAGGCTACTAGAAGGAGGGGCTGCCTCTGGCTCTGATTACCCAGTGAAGAAAGCCACTCCTAGGGCTGGCGCCCCGAACTGGGTGGAGCTGAATCTGGCAGGTCATGCCGCTGTTAAGTTCTTGTGACCTGCTAAATGACTCGTTTTATTCCAAGGCTTGAGTTGGAGCTAGCAGCTCCACCCAGCTTTATCAGTATCCAAGATGGAGATCTCCGGTACTGGGGGGGGGGGAGGGGTGGACTTCCCTCCTCTGCTCCCTGAGAAGGAGTGAGGACGTCAGGCTTCTACTCAGGCTTCTACTCATGCCGAGTCTTGGTTCCTGGGTTGTCTCTGGTCTGCGAACTGCAGGATCAAGATGTCCGCTCCTTGTTGGTTCTTGCTGGTGTTCAGTAGAATCCGCTCGCCTGCTGCATCTGGCTCCTTCGTCCCGGACTCTCTGTGGCTCAGGTATGGCACCTGCGATCTCTGCCACCACTGCTGCCGCCACTGCGGCGGCTGCTGGCAAGAGCTCAGATGTGTCTCCTTGCCTGGATATTCCCTCTCTTGCCTGACTCTCTGTGATGGCACACTTGGTATGATTCTCTGGCTTAGGACTGTTCACTGGAACTCTAAAACTGCTTTCTATGCGAGAGCTTGTTTAGACTCCAGCTTCTCCTCTGCCATCTTCCCGGAACCTGAGGAAGCTTCTGTTGACTGAGGGCAATTTTCTGGAGAAAGTGGCAGCTTAGAGTTACATCAACTTTGACATGAATATGAAAGCTCAGTCAAAGGGACCTAGTAAGAGTATAGACAGTGTTACTACAGTTCTATCACCTACATCAGCCATTCCACTATTACAGGGCCTTTCACTTCCAGTTCTAGTTGTAACTTCAGAATATCTAGACTATGAAATTGTGCAAAGAAAACAGGAGATAAGTCATACTTTGGAAAATATTCTAACACTTGAATATACCTGAGAATATTATACTTTTCTAGTGGAAAGGGCAATAGACCCTTCTGTGGTAGGTGCAGTCAAACAGTGAAAAAGAGCTGAATGGTTCAACAAAATTTCTTTTCTGTAATTCAAACACTTTACCTTTATAGCTCTGTTTAGACTTTCCCATAAACAAAACCTTCCTGGGTTTATTAATTTGGATGAAAAGAGTTCCCTTTGTCAAATTGCAGCTGATATATATTGAGCCTTTGCAAGATTCTGGACATAGTTTTTACACAATCTATTTGCTGTCTTATACTTGTCTTGAGTTCACACATGCATAGTTCATCGTAGCTAGTTTCCAGTGACATGAGGACATGGTTCAATATGACGAATGTCACCCAGTTAAGAAGGGTAGAAATTTGAACTCAACTCAGGGCTTCTGAAACTTCAAAGATATAACCACTTGGAGATCGAGGTGGGTGGGAGGGAGCGCTCATTAGAATGCAGAGGCTGATGTAGAAGGAGTCAGATGATTTGAGATATTGCATTTCTAACAAGCTCCCAGATCGTGTTTCTACTGCTTATGTAAGGCCACAGTCTGACTCTAGAGATTTATAATAGTCTGCCTGAGAAAAGTGCCTTCTAGGAGGACAACTGCTTCCAATGCCTTGTTTTGAATTATTGCCTTCTTCCCAAAGACATATGAATTCCTGCCTCATTTCAAAGTGTGATGTGTGTTTGACTTTGCCTCAAAATTGCATTTTTTCACTTTAAGGTTAAATTTGAGGATGGGCAAAGCATCAGAGGCAATTAGGTATCTTAAAAAGAGGTTGAATTTGTATGGCTTCTTGGGCATTTGGGAATCTGATGGCTGGAGTCTTATCCTTATTCCTCATGAAAGTATCGATTTTCTACCCTCAGTAACTAAGTTACATATCTCAAATGAGTCTTTGGTTATTTTTGCTTTTTTTTCCTACTAATTTGAAAGCTTCCCAATCATAAGGAAACTGGAAGTTCTCTATTTACAGTCACTTGGTATTATCAGAGCAAGATGCAGCTTGATTTGCTGGAGACACGTCCAATATGGATATTTTCCTCTATTCCACCACAAACTTGAGAGTTACGGTAAAATTTCCAACAGGGTATAATCACTCAAAATATGAGAGAGATTACTAAGTGGTGTGAAAATAGCAGATTGCTAAAAACCTACCAGTGTGACCAGGGCTGCCTTAGACACTGGAGATGGGATATTGAATAACATACCTATCTTCTTATGTTCAATGATGGGATAGTTCAGAGTTGGCAGTGACAAGGTTCCTAGATATTATAGTGCAGAATGTAATATCTAGGAACATTCCTAGGTGTTACATCTTTGTTAGCCAACTACAGAAGCATAGGGAAATTAAATGATCTTAACCATGAATTACTTTCTGCATTTAAGCAACTTTAGTCTGCTCCTTAGAAGATCCATATAAAAACCTGTTTGGATGTTTTGAAATATTGGAATTGACTGCAGTATGGGAATTGCACATTTAGACTTTGTCCCTGAAATTTGAACCACACAAAAGGACTCTGTTCATTGCCTTACCCAAAATAGCACCATCCTCTTGGCTCCATGAGAATCCTACACAACAGAGTCGTATGCCAGTGACAAGCTTACTCAAGTCTGCCTGAGTAATAGTCATGTACAGAGAGATTTTTCTTTAGGGCTGATATGGTGGCATTCCATTCACTTTCTCATTTAGCACTTTCCCCCTACATTCTTTCCAGCAGGAGCTATAGAGATACTGATTAAGCAGCAATTAAACATCCTAGCACTGTCATTATCTTTCCTTAAGTAGCCACTTCAGCCATGAGGAGAACATTAACTAAACCAGAATTTAATTTTACAAGGGTGTAGGTAACGCTTTCAATTTTCCTGATTCTGGGTTTCTGAAAAGGAACAGAGAACCTTTGTTGATCCTAAGAGACTCTTCAGATTGAATGCCGAATTCATGGGGATGGCATTCTATCATAATATTTGTAACTCATGTTTTCACCCAGGAGTGAAGATATATCTACCATTTGGTAATGCTCTCTCAGGTCAACATTGATTGGGCACACAGAGGCCCATTCATCAGCACTGACTCTTTTAAGACCTGCTCATTCTGAGGACAGCTTTTGTGGTTACTCAAATATTAACTGTATGGTTCAACTTATTCAACATCTCTAAAGCCTTCTTTGACTAGCACCAGACATTTCCCTTCTATTTTTCTGTTTTCATGGTTTTTAACCACACTCGACAAACTATTGGCATAACAATTTCCATGAAAAATTAGCATCGGCTTCTTAATCTCTTCTTGTCTTCTTATAAATTTTGTATTTTCTTGCCTTGCAAAATAATTAACATTCAGTGGAACTACAAACAATTCAAAGGATAAATTATTTTAAGGAAAGGATTATTGTAAAGATTTATCTGCTTCAAACTAATATTTAATTTAGTCATTCTACCATTATTTGTCCCTGTATATTCAAAGTCACAATAGTCTACATAATTCTTTTTGAAAAGTTTAGTAACCCAGAGGAAAAACTGTACTTTTTTCAGTCAAACATAAAATGTTTCAGTCTTGAAGTTAGATAGGAATCTTGGAGATGGCATAGACTGAATTCTAGTCCATTCAAGAAGAGGCTTGCTGGGTGTTGATGGTATATGCCTGTAATCCTAACTACTCAGGAAGCTAAAATCTGAGGAACATGGTGCAAAGCCAGTCAAGGCAGGAAGTATGTGAGTCTCTTATCTCCAATAAACTACTCAGATAAAAGCCAGAAATGAACTCAGAAATGGTTCAAGTGGTAAAGCACTAGCCTTGAGCATAAAGAGGCTTAGGGACAGCATCTAGGTCCAGAGTTCAAGCCCCAGGAATGGCAAAAGAAAGGGACTGAGAGATATAAATTGGTATTAAATGTTAACAAACAAATGACATCCTTCACAAAAGGGCTGTGGCTTTAGTAATTACCATTCTTTGAGCAGAACTTGGTGCTCTGCATTAAATCTCTCAACTTGTACCCTGGGTATTAGATACCACTGTGGTTGTGCTTATGTCCTTTGAGCTCTGATTTCCTTCTGTATATCATTCTCCCAACTCAAACATCTTTCTGTCTTTGTTCAGGGAATTCTGTAACCTGTAAAAGACTGTTTCTTTTATCTGTTATGGAAAATATTAAGGAGGGCTAATACCAGAACCTTCACCAAATGCTGCTAAAAGGTAGGTAATCTAGCTTCCTATGCGTCAGAAGGACAATTCAGATAGATAGTTCAGCATGAACACATCAAATCAAGCTCCCATTGTCCATTATGTTTTCTTATTTGCTTTTCTTGAGTCCTTATTTTTGCCATTTTGCTTCCATTTTCTATGATTACCTTTTGGTATGTTTTAATCAAAGAGAGAGGGAACATGGGATCATTATGGTTACATCATAGGGTTACAACACACTGTAATTATTTTCTTCAGTCTACTTTTTGTTGTCATAATCTAGATTGGTATAAAAACCATGCAAAAAAAATGAATCAAGTTTTTTTCTTGTGAAGATATTTAACTTCCAAAATGAGAACAACCAAATCCAGTCTTTTAATCATACATTGCTTTTGAAGTATTTAGACATGGTCTTCATTGTCAACTGCACATTAGGGTGAAAAATTGAGAATGCTGGAAGGTTATACAGGAGTTGCATGAACTGGTCATTTTGGGATTGAATATGGCCTGAGAGTGAGATTTGGTTTAATAAACAGTATCAAATGAACATTCTTTATTATTGTTGTTGTTGTTGTTATTTATTATCCAATGCATATCCTACGAATTAAGGAGAGAAAGGGAAGGATGGTTAGGGGAGGAATAGGTGAGACTATTGCAAAGGGTAACATTAATCAAGATATATTGTATTCATAAACTATTTTGTTAAATGGCAATTCTTTTATGCAACTAAAGATAATAATAAAAAATAAATAAAAAGGAAGTCTGGGTATAGATCAAAGCGGTAGAGCATCATCCTTGAGCAAAAAATGCTCAGAGATAGTGCCAGGCCCTGAGTTCAAGCTCCAGGTCTGAGAAAAACAAATACATAAAATAAAATATATTGCCTACATTTCTTTAAAAAATGAACATTGAAGAATAATGGAAACACTGAAGACTAATGCTGCTACTGATGTTAGATTGTCACTCATATCTTGGGCACTATATCCTTCACCTGTAAAATAAAAATGTAGAATATATGACATGTAAAGAACTGTTTTTAATTAGTTAAACATATATAAGCTCTTTGATTTAGTGTTTGTCAAGTAGAAAAAACCATGTCATATCCATATAATTAATTGTTAAATGTAATATATAAGACTGTAACTATAAAGATTAATTTTCTCTTTACTTGATAATTCAAAGATAGTTTAAGCCTTAACAAAAAATACTTTATTAGAGTTATTCTTTTTGCATACAAACGTTTAAAAATTGGTTTTGGCTTCAAAGAAGTTTCCTAGGGAAAAGATGCTGAAGGAATCAGCATTTAAGGTAATAGGGGGAAAATAACTGAATCCAATTAAGCAAAGAGGTACTTTATGTAGGAATATTCTGCCACTGCTTTATGTGGTCCAACATTCAGATTTTATAAAGAAAACACATTTACAATGAAATGAATGGACCTTAACATATGCCCTTATGGTAGCTGGAATGATGGATGGGCTCCAAGAAGAAACAACCCATGTCCACAATAGGCTTGCCATAATACACTGAGTCCTTGATTCTTTCTTGCTTTCTTTCTTTCTTCTTGTGTGTAGCTGATAGGAGTGAGCATGTTTAATGAGCCCCTCTTACAAATGAGTAATTTCTATTATCTGTCAGCATCCTTTTGTTTTCTTTTCTGTAGATTATTCTATTCAATTTTGTTTCTTTGTTTTATAATTAGAAGTCCTTGACTTAGGAGTAGAGTGAAAGAAGGAAAAACCAAAAAAGGGAATAAGCTACACAAAGGAAAGAAAATGCCTTTCAGAACATTCAGGAAATTATCACTCTTTGCAGTAGGCAAGGAAAGTATTTTGATTGAGCGATGACAGATCTGTCTGAATGTAATGAAAGATACTTATTTCCTGTTAAAAAATGCAGCTTTTTGGAATCTTAAATATAGCTTTTTTTATGCTGTCAGGTCCACAAAGTTGGACTAGGCTGTGCACAGGAAGTTAATTGCTTGGGAGTAGATAAAGCAAGGGTGCTCTGCGGAGGCAGTCGTGGTCTAGGGAAGGCAGGAGAGTTTTTTGACTGGCTTACCTTGAAGTTCTGTGACCACTAGGCCCTAAGCTGTTAGTCCCAGCCCTATTCTACACTAAAGTGGGGAAGGAGGTCTGCTGTTTCCTTGGAATTGCTGTGCTTTCTGATGCCAAAGATTGTAATCTGCAAAGCTTTCTCCATTAGAAGATAAGTTTATGTACGCTTTTGCCAGTGGGGGTGCTGAAAGAAGGCTGAAATTTGTCAAATTAAAAGGAAATTTGTTGGATCATCAAAAGGTACAGTTGGAGCTTTAGTGCAACTCATGTGGCACCTTGAGAACTGAATTTTTGTTAACTTGGTTCAGGCAGAGGAGAGGTTTACTTTCCTATTCATTTTCCACATACAACCTATAAGGCCCTTTCTTCACCATCACACCATTCTAACTCTGCTGTGAGGTCCAGAGATTTATTTTTTCTAGTACAAGAGCTGCAACTTGGGGGTTCATGCTCTTGCTTGGCTTTTTCAATGAGGGATGGTGTTATACCACTTGAGTCACAACCCCACTTCTGACATTTGCTGGTTTGTTAGAGATGAGAGTCTCTAGGATTTGTCTGTTCTGGGCTGGCTTTGAACTGTGATCCTCAGATCTTAAAATCTGGAGTCACTAGGATTACATACATGAGCCACTGGCCCTGGGCTTAGAGGCTACCTTGGTCCTAGATGACCCTGTCTCAGAGCTCATTTGCAGCCCTCTCTGAGTTGCCTCATCACTACCTACTACAGCCATGATGTGATGTGTTCTCTCTGCATCCTGTGCACTTACTGAACAGTCTTTTCTGGTGCTGACAACACTGGCTCCCTCATCAGCCTGAGCTGACCCCATGTGAGAACGCTACCCCCATGTGAGAACGCTAAACCTTGATTTGATCTAAATCTGGACATGGATAAGGGTGGGTAGATATGCGCTCCAGCCTCTGTCTTAAACCTCAAGTTCTGATTTGCTTTGAATAAATCCTTACCAATTATAATTGCCATGGATTTTTGCTCCCAGTCTTCTTCATTCGATAAAATGTGTTTGATGATGTCTTCTTTGATTTTTTTTTCAAATTGTCACATTGTTTTCAGATGAACATTTCATCAGAAATTACAGATATGGGTTATCCCCTGTACAAGAAAAACATGTGAAGGGATTACATGGGGAGGGGAAAGCTGCATGATCAGATAGGCTTTCAGCTGTGGAGTTTACTTCTTAATGCCTTAGCAAGTCACTCAAACTCTCCAAGCTTCCAATTTGCTTGGTAAATTATTCTTCCTGAGCATAATGAGATTTACCTCACAGCCTCCTTGTACAAATCCAACTAGTCTGTATATAGATATGAAGACAGCTCTGTATCTATAGATACTACTAGATTACTAAGGAACTAGGAAAATTGTGAAAGGAAGCATGATTAAGTTCATATATAGTCAGACTCTCTTTATGGTATAATCGTGGATATAAAGTGGTAAGTGTATTTTTAACTATGTATAGCCATTTTATCCTTAAGAAAAGGAAGTAGAGGCCTAGAGGATTTAAATTTACCTTAAATAAATTTAATACATTTAGTGAATTCCCCCTAAATAACAAACACTGTTTCATTTTTGTTTAGAGGGAAGGGTGGACAATCACCTGAGATGTCTCAAAAGACTTCACATTTGCTGAAATTATTTAGGGAAAATGTTCTGTAATTCATGTAGGTAGGAGAATCCAGCCACATGGCTGAAAATGAATGAATGGGTGATACTGGCAGATTTGATCTTCCAGAGATACACATGCCCTAATCCTAGTGACCAGTGGGTATCTTAGGTTGCACAGAATACAAGTTTTGCCAGACAAAGTAAAGATTTGTAACCTTAAAATAAGGATCTTCATCTGGAATGTTATGAATTAACTAACCATAGGAACCATAAAATATTGCTTTCTCTCCAAGCTGAAGTCACAGAGATGCATGGGAAGAGAAGGCAGAGAGATGAGGAGCATAGGAAAGATTCACCATGCCCTATCTAGCTTGTAGGGAATTCATCTCTTCAGTCTTACAACCCCAAGAACTGAATTCTGTGATATGGATGTATGGAAGTGGGCTCATCCCCTTAGAGCCTCTGCACAGGATTGAAGTACTGCCAACACCTTGTTCCTGCCCTTGAGACACTGTTCAGCATTGGAGATGGAGCCTGAGTGGATTTCTGGCCTATAGAACTGACAGGGGGTTAATAAATGGATGTTGTTTCAAGCCAAGACATTTCTGGTAATTCATGATGCAGAAATAGAAAGGCAATGCATCAGAAAAGGGTCACAATGTATATTTCAGGTTCTGGATCTATGCAGAACACTGTCTTGGCCAGGTGAAACAGGAGAGGAGTGAAAGCAAGAGGCAAGGCCCCTAAATAAGAAAGGATTTTCTGTTGGTATTTTCTCAATAACTAGCAAAAAGATTTTTTTAAAAAAAGAAATATATTGTGAATGAGCAACAGAACTATGTAATTTTCAGGAAAATGACCTTGGGAACTTGTAGAAGGGAATGAGAGGAGAGAAGTAAGATGTGGCAGGTTTCTAACTTTGTCTCTGTTGATAATGGGTCAGAAAAGTTACTTTCATCATTAACATCCCAGTTTTGGTTGCAGACGTAGCCTGATATCAGCTTAATCTGAGTCTCATTTTTCTCATTTCAAAAAGAGCGTAATAATAAGATCCTGTTTCTTAGGGCTATGATAGGATTAAATGAGATGATGTATATTCATCTAAAGCTATTGCATAATTAAAGGAAGTGACACCTGCGATCTTAAGTGCTGACACTTACAGAGTGCTATATTGGCATAGTTTATAGTCATCTTTATTTCAACAAATTCTACACCTAATTAAAGGCAAAGTATGGCTAGAACTAACTTGTCTGACATGAGTGACTGGAACCTACATACAAGTTTCTTCCTCCAGAGGGGGATGGAGTAACTGTCTTTTCCTTAACTTAAAACATAAATTCTTCAGGGCTGGGAAGGTGGCTCAGTGGTAGAGTGCTTGCCTTGCATGCATGAGGCCCTGGGTTTGATTCCTCAGCACCATATAACCAAAAAGAAAAAAAGCTGGAAGTGGCGCTGTGGCTCAAGTGGTAGAGCACTAGTCTTGAGCTGAAGAGCTGAGAGACAGCGCCCAGGCCCAGAGTTCAGGCCCCACTACCGGACCCCCCCAAAAAAATTCTTCAGGCCCTGAGTTCAAGCCCCACGACCAACACACACACACACACACACACACACACACACACAGTTAATGAAGAAAAAAAAGTGCAAGAAAAAAAAAGATTCTTCAAGGGAAAGGGTGAATTAATACAGATATAAAAGTCAATGCACATATGTGGACATTGAAACTGAATAACATGAGGTTATGAATGGGATAGGGATAGAGAGGGGGTAGTGTGATGGATGGGTCACACAGACTAAGATGCATTGCCCTCATAAAGCTCCAGGATGACTTGGATCCCTTTATACAATGATGTAATGATATTATTAAAAAAAAATCTCCACTAACAAGAGTTGCCTCCTAGTCTGCAAGATGCTTTCCTTTCTGAAAATCTAAGGGTAGTTGCCTCCTAGTCTGCAAGATACTTTCCTTTCTGAAAATCTAAGGGTCCTAAGAAAATAATAGCAAGTTGCATTACAGAGAGATCAAACTCATTAGTGCTAAGCTATTATTTCACTTCGGTTCTTTGCTGATCAAGGTACCTTTGGCTGTAATTCTTTGCTAATGAGCAAAGTTTCCTGAGTTGGAAAGATGGAGTTGTTAACACCACAGAATATAGGCATGCAACTCCCAACTGGAGTGTCTGAGAGGAAGCAGATGCATGCAGATGCATGGCTTCCATGCTGAGGGAATGGAACACCTGGGTTCCCAAAAGGAAAATACTTTCAGCATGTACTCTGATGTGGATATTCAAACCATCTCCAACTCATTGTTGGACTATTTTAGACAATTAACTTATTTCCTTGGTGTTAGTCATGGATTTCATTTATTTTTCCAAATTTATGAATGTGGAGAAGGCAGTAACACTGCTTATTTTAAGATAAAGAGATAATAAGAAATGAGTGGCACATTAATCCCTTGCTTATTGGCATTTTAAAAAATTGCCGGGAGGATGCTCAGAGTTTTATGAATGTAAACCTTCTTAATATGCTCTAAAAAGTTCCCAGGGTTAGAAAATTTTCCAAATAGAATAAATTCAATTTGGGTCCCGTTTGCAGGTCTATTTTTATTGTATTTATTTATTCATAACCTGACATTCAAAAAACAATTCAAGGTATTTTATATAGATGCATGCCTTTGAGCAGAAGAAAAAATAGAGAAGTACGTGGAAAGAAAAGTTTTAAGTGACAGGGGAATGTGCAGAAATTATGACAGAACCAGCTGCTAGGCGAGAGATGACTTTGAGGCATACCTACCTACTCCAGGTGTTACACCTTTGAATCCAAGATTTGTTCAGGGAAAGCACAGATCTTCCCTTGTTCTGGGTTCATAGGTAAGTTTTCATTTGTCAGTCTCCACAAAAATAACCCTGTGCAATTAATTCCGTGTGTACCAAGCTCAACACTACCCCCACAGTAAATATAGCTTTAAGTTGCATGGCTCTGGCTCTTTTTTATTTTCTTGAATCTGAGCAGCTGACATGCCACCAACAAACATTTCATTAAACACCAATTCTTTAAAAAGTCTATCTGACATGATCCATTTTACCTGGAAGGTTGTGAAAGAAGAACTGAAAAATTAAAATTGTTTGTTTGTACCATCCTCATTTTTCCTTAAAAAATGTCTCCTTATTGATGAGATTTTAAAGGTCCTACGCAGTGCTCCTAGAATGGTTTCTACAAACAATAACTTTGTGCCTGTCTATCTTATAGGTAACAAAGGGTTAACTTGTTCTTGATTATGTTATGATTATGTCAGTAAGCTGTAATTCTAGCTACTCTGGTGGCTGCGATCTGAGGATCAAGGTTCCAAGGCAGCCTGGTCAGGAAAGTCCATGAGACTCTTACCAACAACTAACCACCAAAATATTAAAAGGGGCAAGGGTACGGGCGCGTGCGTGCGCACACACACACACACACACACACACACACACACACACGACACACAAATTGTGCTATTAAATTTGGTCTTCTGTTTACATGTTTAGTAGAGAACTACTTTCAAAATCAACTCATTTAAATCAACTCATGCATTCAATAACAGGAGAGGAATATTTGCTACATTGAAATGAGGCTGTCTGCTTTTTAAAATATTATTTCCATCAAGGACATGCGACAATAAATCAGTCTACCAAACACATAGCTGAAGTTCCTGAGGAAGAGATTCTGTCTTTGCTAAAACAACCAACAACAACAGAAAATCCTCCCAGACTACATCTAGATTTGCCAGCAATAAAGCAGATGTCCATGCAGCCATTACCCTTTCTTGGTAACTTCAGTGGCTTTCCAACTGAGGTGCTTGGCACAGGTATGCCAGGAAACAAAATATCTACAGTGAGGTTGGTCCTTGCACAAAGAAGCATGGTGTGTGCCATCCAATCACTGCTGCTCTGAAGCAACAGTGGGTACACGACCAAGGGTCGGCTTGACCAAATTACTATGATTCCACAGCTGGCAATAGAGGCCTTGATTAATGTGCCCCATATTTATTGCCATTACATTGAAGTCTAGAGCAAGAAGTCATTTCTAGCATGATTGAACAGATTTTCTGAAAGAAAGACAGGAATTAAAGTTAATTCTTCAAGTTTGGGAGCAGTTTGGGCCCTTCAGAAATACTGAATGGAAGATATTCCATCTTTGCCAACCTTGCACACCATTTCTATCCATAATTTCCTGCATTAGTGTGTTATACTTTTTAATAGGATGAAGCCATGCTGCTATGTTCTTTACTGAAGTTTACACTAGAACCACCCTTTGAAATGTCCACTTTTATGGGCTTGTCAAGTACATACTATAAAACATGCATCATTCGAATACTATGCAGAATGGTGTTAGTGCCACACAAACTTCCTTTGGACCTGCTCTCATTCCCTCTCCAAGCCCCTGCAATCATGGAGCTCTTAACTGTCTCTGCCTTTTGTATAAATGCTGCCTATTTATTTATTTTTATCATGTGATATGTTTTCTCTAAAGATTGGTACTTTCAATTAGCAATCTCCATTTGAGTTGTCCCACATCCTATCATAGCTTGATAGTTCATTTATTTTTACTTGTACTTAATATATTTTATGAATATGCCACTTTCAGAAGGACAGTTGGTTGTTTTTAAATTCTGGCAGTTATAAAGTTGACTGTTGTAAGCATTCATCTGCAGGATTTTGTGTAGGCATAACTTTCCAAGTTATAAGAAGGATAATTGCTGGATTCTGTGATGATACTCTTTTCAGCATTAGGAAAAACTGGCAAATTATCATCCACGGCGGGTAGATCATTTTGCACTCACATCAGCACGGTGTGAGAGTTTCTGTTAGCTTCCACCTTGCCCAAAATATGCTACGAGTGTTTAAATGTCAGTCTTTCTAGTAGGGATGTCATGGTATCTCAGTATTATTTTTGGAACATTGGGGTTTTGAATTCAAGGCTTCTTGCCTGCTGGGCCAATGCTCTACCACTTGAGTCACACCTACTTTCTTTTTGAGATAGAGCCTCACTTTCTTGCCCTGGCTGATACCAACTAAAATCCTCCTACTTACACTTCCTGTCTTAACTAGGATGTGATGTTCCACTATGCTCAGGTTTTTCTGTTGAGACAAAGTCTTGCAAATTGTTTGCCCTGAGCTGACCCAGAGCTACAGTCTGCCAACTCTGTTTCTTGTATTTCTGGGTTGACATGCATGTATCGCTGTCCCCAGTTATTGGCTCAGATGGAGACTCATAAACTTTTTTCTTTAACTCCATCCTCTGCCCCACCCCACTTCAATTACTTCTTAGCATCACTTGGAAAGCAGAAGATTATTTTTTATCTGTTCAGTTATTTAAAGTCTGGCTTCTGAAAGTTTTCTCACCTAGATCATGATTATAATGTCTAGGGGACAGGTTTGGCCCTGGCTTTTACATTTTAAGTGTAGGTCATTGGGTACATTTGGATTTAATTTTTGTGAAAGCTGTCAGGCTTGTGTTTACTTGCTGCTGTGGAAGTTTCTATTCCCTTCTCCCTTCTCTTCTTCCTTACTTCTATTCCTCTTCCTCCTTCCTCTTCTTTAGCATGGGGTTGTCTAGTTAATCTCAAGGTGATTCACTGACAAGACCATTGCTTTTTTGGGTTATGCAAAGGATATTTATTTATGAAGACAAAAGAAAATACAGAAATTAAATGCTACAGAATAAATATTTTTAAAAACTGCCGTTAAACACTAAGACCATTGCTTTAAATCACTTGTGCTTATGCACTTTGTGAAGAACAAGTTGGCTGCATTTGTCTGGCTTGCTCTACTGATGGACACTTTACTTTGTTCCATTGACCTTGTTACCAAATTCTGATGCTTATCTTTTCCTCGTATCCTTTGGATAAACTTCAGTGAGAAAGTGGGAGTATCTTGCAAGCCGAAGTCTTGTGAAATGCTGCTCCCCAGGTCATTATCCAAATAACTATTGAGCTTCATTCCAAACCTTCTTCAGTTCTTGCATTTTGAGCCTGGATACTCCCTGGGATGAACCATGCTTCTGTGAGCAGCATTCTTCTATATGTAATCAATGGTGTAACTCAGTATACTTTGACATTTACCCCCACCCTCCAAATTGCATTGAGTGTATGCATTTACAGTGTGATGTTATGGGATACACATAGATTAGTACTTGAATCATCTTGTTTAATTATATTTTTGTATATAATAAGAACTGCCAAAGTCTGTGAGTTTGATAAACATTCCCTAGTCCTGGTACTGGTGCATCCAGTTCAAAGCCAGCCAAGGCAGAAATATCTGTGAAACTCTTATCTACAATTAAAAGCCAAAACAGTGAAAATAGAACTGCAGCTCAAGTGGTAGAGCATCAACCTTGAACACAAAGGTTCAGGGACAACACCCAGGCCCTAAATTCAAGGCCCAGGACTGGCAAACACATTCCCTAATACAATACCATTTGATTAACTATAGACCTCCTATTGTACATTAGACTTGTAGACTTGTTCAGCTTACATATCAGCTATTTCATCTTTTCCCTACATTTTCCTATTTATTCTCCCTCTTCTAGTAACTCTTCAACATGGCAGCCAGCTATTGCCTTTCTTTCCTGCTGGCCAGCTTTTTTTTTTTTGTAAAGCATATTTAAACTTTTCTGAACTATATTTTCTGCCATTTCTCTCGATGTTATATCGGAGGTAGGTAGATGATGTGTTCTCAATCTGCTCTCTTGATCTAATTTCCACTTTATTTTCTAAAGAAACCCTCATGCCAAATTAAAACGCAATTATTTTCTTATCTTGATAATACCCTGTAATTTCTCTAATGCAGTTTCAGAGGACAGATAAAAGCAAATGGGTATTGCTTCCTCTAAAATAGCTATAAACCAAAGGGAACCCAGTTGCCTATGTCAAAGATTTAACACAGATACGTTTTATGCCATCTTGAATTCTACCAGGAAGCATCATCCTTCCTCAATGAGTACCTTGGGACTAGAGAGCTCAATTAAGCTGTTTATATTACCAAGCCATTTATATAGGCATAGGTTTAGCTGCCCTTGGTGATGGCATAAGGGATAGGTTAAATGACAGAGATAAATCATTCTGTCTAGCTATACTCCTTGGATGTGTATTCACACAAGACCTATACACCCATAAGCATCATCTCAAGATGACATACACTACACATGTCTTTCTATGCAACTCAGCTCCATTGCCAGTATGGAAAGAATATGTTGACTCTCTCCAGCACTGAATGCACACCTTTCTGCTGTGCTTCCAAACCACAACTCTCCCATTGCTACGGTTCACATTCTTCTTAACTCTGCCTTTTCTAACTCACCTTCCCTTTCTCTTCCCCTTGCACTGAATCTTAGCTCTTTAAGAATAAGAATGGTGATGATCTATTAATGTTCATCTTTCAGAAATGGTTTACAATGGTCTGTCAGACCACTGATAACACCTAAACCAGGTGCCAGTGGCTGACACCTATATGCTTAGCTACTCAGGAATCTGAGGGAGGATCACAGTTTGAAGCCAGTTCTGGCACAAAGTCTGTGAAACTCTTATCACAAATTAACCACCAAAAAGACAGAAGTGGAGCTTGGCTTAAGTGGTAGAGTGCTAGCCATGAGCACAAAGGTTCACGGACAGAGCCCAGGCCCTGAGTTCAATCCTCACTATCATTAAAAAAAGATTAATACACTTGTACACCTATTTGCATATAAAGTCAATTGTATAGAAAGAAATACAGTTTGCCCCATGATAGAATGTGTTTGTGAATTTAACCAAGCATCACTATCCCACAATTCTGTAAAATTTGTGAAATTATGTAATCACTTAATCACAATAAAGAATTTGCAAAAAAAGAAAAAAGGAAAAGAAATACAATTAGTATTATATTAAATATTTCTGTCTTGCTTAAGTGATTGACTATATTTATCTATAAAAGGTATTTGGTTCTAGTCTGATTAATACATATTTACTAAAATATTTTTCTTGGATACTCATACAAAGACACTTGAATTTAGATACTTGGAATAGTTTATCCTAATAAATATATCAATCTTTCACACACAATTTTTAGTTTATAAGCATATAATGATACATGACTTTTATAATGTGTTTACTCACATGCAAGGATATGCATTTGGTGTTTTCAAACATGTTTGATAAAGGGAGAAAGGGGGGTAAAAACAAATGATTTTATTAAATTAGAAAATTGGTATTGATGACTTGGGTTTGTGTGTTTTGATATCTTATTTTGGTTTTGGTTATTTCTTCTTTAGATCAGTTACTAATAGCAGATAAATAAATGTTGCGGACTTGGAGGGCAAAGTGTGTTGCAAAGTGTATATTTACATGTGTTGGTGTGGTCTGGTCCATTGTTACCAGTTTTTGTTTCATTTTAGGACATAGGAGCTATGGGTTTTATTCAAGCTTGAAAGAATTAAGTTATTTCCCAGTATTTGTTAACTGCCTCTAAAATCTCATATATTGTTACACTGACACAAGAGTTAGGAGGCATGAGGCTAACCAAATAAATGGGAAGGGGTAGCATGGCTACCAAACATAGTTGACATTTGAGAACAAGGCTTTTAAACCAATTGTCTATACAGGATTAAACTGTTGATGTCAATGACAATCTCTGAGATTGGTTCAGATCTACCTCAGAAAGGCTACATGATAATATGAACAGGTGACAGCAAATTGACTTCACTCTCTAACTTCACTATCCTTCTGTGCTCAGAAGCAATGGGTTGCCACTGTCAGGTTCAACCATTTGACATAAATAAAGTGAGTCTTTCTGCGTGTAGATAAAATGATCTAAGGTTTCTCAAAGCTTTCTAAAGCATCTGACACTCTTGGACTCCAGCTCATCACAGTGAAATGACAGAGTTGATTTCAGTAGCAGTGTCTCCTCCAATTACTCCCATTTGACAGAGGCTAGCCACACAGGGAGTTCCAAGAATGATGCAATTCATGCATTTTTGCTATTTTGGCACCAGAGAATCCACTGAATTTTCCAATGGGCCATGTTATATCTATAGGTTTCCAGACAACTCCCTTCCAAAAACCTTATCATCCTAACCTTCTTACTTCTCCTGTATTTTTGCCATAGAAATTACAGTATCTTATCCTTTTATTTTTTGGCTTGGAATTTGAACTGTAGATCTTGAGCTTGATTACTTACTTGCTTGACGGGTGTTCTACCACTTTAGCTACATTCTGGTTGAATTTTTCTTGGCTGCTTTGGATATGAAGTCTCACAGAACTTTCTACTCATGTTCTTTGGTTTTAAAGAGGTATATCGCAGCCAGTACCAAAATTACAGACCCAGTACCCCAAAGCTCTCTCCTAATGTCCACTCTATCTCTAGCATACTCAGTAATCTTTTATAAGTTATGCAACTTCATGTTGTGGATAACTCCAGCATCATATTTCTTACCTGCCAGTCAGTCAAGTTTATTTTTATTCTCTATCATTTCAGCACCTAATGCAAAATTCCGCCCCCCCCCTTGAAAATGTCCTTCTGGGCATTAAGTAGTATTTTAATCTAGATCATGAATTCAATAGACAAAATTCAGATATTTCCAATAGTGAGAATTTGACATGTTGAATTTTCCACATACTCTTTAGATAATTTGGTAAAAACAAAGGCTGGAAGAAAAAGAAAAAAAGCTGGAGTGTTTCAACAAAATCAAAAAGAAAAAAAGGAAAAAAGGAAGATAATGTACAGACAATAAGACTTGTATCCTTGAAAATATTTGAATCTGTGTTGTTAACAAAATATCCTTTCTACATTTGCTTCCATCCTTGGAAGTTATAGATCCCACATTCTTTATTTATGACTACTAAAACTTTCATTATAATTACCAAAATTCATTCTACATGGCAAACTAAACATAGCTATTTTATTGGCATTTCTAAGTTAAGTAGGTACCAGGTTTAGATCTTTCATTCCCTGCATCCCATTAGTTGTCTCAAAACATTTATCTTATAAACATTTCATAGTTTACAATTGTCTATAGTGCTTACCAGTTGCTTGGGGAATGGAGTTGTTTTGGATTAATGATATTTACAAGTGATTTGCCTTAGTTTCTTTTTCCAGTGGAATATTAAGATAGCACAACTGGACTGAATTATTTACAAGATATTTTAGTTGGTCTCCCAGAGACAGATGGGCAATGATTTGTTTAAGAAAACATAATACTGATTACTTCTTCCAATTTCCTTATAAATTGAGAACTTTGAAATAGTGAACACTTTTTTTCCCCACTTGTGAGATACTATGGTTTGAACTCAGGACTTTGTGCATGTTCTCACTTGCATATTTTTACTCAGGGCTACTGCTCTACCATTTGATCCAAGTTTCTAGTATGGCCCTTTTCCTGGTTATTTTGGAGATGTAGCCCCATGAAATTTTCTGCTAGGTTAACTTTGAACTACCCTTTCTGGATCTATGCCTCTTGAGTTGCTAGGATTACAGACTTGAGCCACTGGTACCTGGCTCCCATGAGCACCAGTTTTTTATCTGCCAAAGAAGTTTTTCCAGAGTTTTCTTTCTTCCAAAGCTAGACCAGAACAACATTCTCCCTGCTTTGAATTTAGACCTTACAAGTGAGGAATTATATTAAGTAACTCTGTTGAATGCCTTCCTATTTAACACCAGGTATTAATTTGTTTTTTTCTTTTTTTCTCTGTGTTTGGTACATTATACTAATGATTGGTCCCTTCCTTAATCTATCTTCCTTTTTCATTTATTACAACTCATAAAAAGTCACTGAAGTCTTAGGCTATGAATAATAATACTGGTGATAAAGTATAAATAACAACTAGCAATGAATTATTACTATGCTTGAGACTCTATTCTTTTTTTATTGTGAAAATACTATACAGAGGGGTTACAATTACATGGGCAAGATAATGAGTACATTTCTTATCAAGCATTGTAGCCTCCTCCTTTGTTTCCCCTTCCCATCCCATCCTCCCCTCACCCCCCCCACCCTATAACGACTTGTACATCTCATTGTTACAATGGGTCCACCTGTATCCCTATTTAAATGTTGTTATAATTTGTGGAGGGGAAGGGAAAAAACAAATAGCTTAAATAGATACTGTATTCTTAACGTGCATTACCATATCAACTTTCACAGGAACAAAACGATATAGCATTATGATAGTTTCTAGTTAACGCATGAGGAGTCTTGGGTTTAAAGTAGGCAAATACATTTTCCTTGTACTAGGTTTCACCTCTAATAAACCATGCTATTTTAAATAATAGAACACATTTTTTCTAGCATAAACAGGTATATAAACACATACTTCAGTGGAGATTTAGCTAAGAACATTCACATACAAGCCTTTAATCACTATCTTAACTTGTAAACTCACCAGAACAATTTATATTAAGAAAACATATAATTATTATATGTATATGCATGTGTTTGAAGGCAAAAATGACCTTCCATGGAATAATTTAAGTCTACACAAGATATTTTAAAGTTCTACTTACTGTTTTTAATTTTTGCTGGTACTGAGTCCACTTGTCCTCATTTGGCATTTTCTGCTCATGGCTGATACTCTAATTCTGACTTTTGGAGGTTAATTGGAGATGAGTCTTTTGGATTTGTCTTCCCAGACTGGCTTCCAACAAAGATCCTCAAATCTCAGCTAGGGTTATAGGTATAAACCATTGGAACCCTGCTAAAAGTTGTGTTTATTAATGTGACTATTACATATTACAGATTAGAAGAGTCCTGTCTTATATATAAAATCTATCTTTAGTTAATTAATGCTAAATAACTACTTGGAATTCATGAATGTGTTTCTAAAATAGTTGTTCAAATTATTGACATATAAAATGTTTTATTTTGGTGAATTTCCTATTTTAAAGGCTACATAAACCAGCATGTATAATAATAATTGTGACTTCCCCTGAGATAAGTATTAACTATTGCCCAAATCATTTGCTATCTTATTATTTGTGAATATCCATAATAGTTTTCTTGTTTTAAATAGAAGATCATTTATGTTTCAGTGCCAAATAACTCACCCTTTGTTCGAAAGTTTTTTTTCTAGGGGAAAACTAGTATATATCATGCCTTCTGGGGAAGAATTCTCATTGCTAGATGACAAAATAACCTTTAATATTTTGGCATTTCCATCTAGTTAGTTATTATATCTTATGATCTAATTAGCATTTGGTATTTGATATCTCCAGTGACTAACAAGACCCTCTAATTGAAGCATTTTGAATTTTAATGTCTTGTTAGAGAATTCTATTAAAGTAGAAGAAATACAGTGGGTTCTCCATCCCTCATAGTTTATCTATGGGTTTACTGGTTAATGTTTAATTCTCCAATGAAAACTTAATGATCTCAGAATGTCACATCCTGCAAACTCTCAGGTGGCTCCTAGCTCTGTCTCATCCCTCTACTGAACATTATGAGGACTTCAAGAATCTGAACAGTTCTCAGTTCTGCTTCTATGGTTGAGAAATTTTAAAAATTCTGACTATCATATGTATAACAATCAATCATTTCCATGTATTCTAAATTAAACTATCATATTGAAGGAATCATAATATCCATAATTACTGTAGCTTTTCCTTAGACAACAATTATTTCAAATTCATTAACCATATTTTTTTCTGTAAGAATTTCATGATGAATTCAAATACATATTCATAAACAGGTGCACACACACACACATATACATACACACACTTCTGAAATATGAAATAGATTTTACCTGCCTAAATTCTACTTTAAATATCTTCAGAGTTTTCTAAATGAAAGCTCTATGGACTTTAGAATCATTAGTATAAAGCTCTGTGTCAATGGAGCCAGCCAAAAAATGAAAACCAGGAATACATTAATATATGAAATATCTACATGCTCAGACATTTATTACACACATGTGCACACTTGTACAATAGGTCCCCAAAGACAGTAAGTAGTTTTCAAATCAAACTTAAAATTGAATTTCGTTAAAATTCAGTTAGCCCATGAACTTGCAGTAGAACTATTTAATTCATTTACATTACAGCATCCTCCTTTTGAAGCAACCATCACTCTTTAATTCCTATCTTACAAAATTCAGTTATTTAATACTACACTCAACAGAGCAATAGGTGATGAAAACAAAAATAAACCAGGAAGAACATAGTCCTTTTCCACAAAGCATTTGCTATTTATTGGAACAAGAACAGGAATAAGTAGAAACTCACATACAATCAATACTGGATAATTCATTGAATCATCCTGGAAGTTTGGCTCAAGGGGTGAACTGCTTGACTGGCAAGCATAAAGCCCTGAGTTCAAATCCCAGTACTGACAAAGTAATGCAAAAACTAATTCATTGGAGAAAACTTTCCATGTAAAGTCCATGAAATAATAGATTCACCATTGCTTCTTGGGCTATGGAAGTATTGGCTCTGTGAAGTAGAAAATGAAGTTGGTTATATTTAATAAAAAAACCTGACATAACCCCTACATCATCATCATTTCACCATGATCATATCATCATCATCATCTTATTAATTATGGCAAAAAAAGAAAAGGAAGTGCTATAGAAAATACTGCAGACACATTTAAAGGAAACTGGTTTCCAAAGTTATTTTCTCCCAGGGAAATCCAACAGAGTTATTTCACAAGATCAAATAAAATATGCCTTGGGTATTCACAAATCATTAAATCAGAGATGCTAGGGAATTATGTAGTTGTAATACTTATCATTTTCAGTAAAATATACAGTGATCAGAAGTATCAAAAGCCATGCAAAAATATTTACAAAGATGCTTGCATTTCCTCCAGCAATTTTACCTTATTATTTAAGTGTTAGCATGTACAACAGGATGAAGTAAGGAGATATAGGTTTACATAAAGAAACAACAGAGAAGAAAACTATCTTGCTTCCCACATGAGGATGGGAATTAAGTCTTGATTTAAGAGAGATTACTTGAGAAGATCTTAGTGAGAGATATGTCTTTTTTTTTTAGTCCAGTCAACAAATAGAACATTGTCTCTTCCATACTTTTTTCATTTAAGGATGCAGATAGGCTCCACTTGCCTAAAAGGTACAAAGCCTTTAATCAAAGATAGGGGAAAGATACTGGAGGAACTCAGGGAACATGACAGTGGACAGCTTAATATAGTTTGTGCCTTATACCTCCTTCCTTGTTCTGTTTATCCCCATAGTAATTAGATATTACTACTACCTGATCTTCTTCTTTTAATGAATTAATTTGTTTTTTATTGTCAAGGTGATATACAGAGGGGTTTCAGTTACATAAGTAAGTTAATGAGTACATTTCTTATTAACCTTGTTACCCCTTCGCTCAATTTTCTCCTATTTTTCTTCCTTCCACCCTCCCCCACCTTCAAGTTGTACAGATCATTTCCAGCATATTGCCTTGTGTATGTCACTGTTGCATTGGTTCCCCCCTTGTCCTTTGTCTCACCATTCTGTTGTTCCCCTCCCCTAATTCAAACAAACATATATAAATTATAGGGATCTTCTTTATAAAACATGTGAAATATCCCAACAATTCAGGCTCTTCATCAGTATGTACCATAACCCCACGTTCTTGTTCCCCTGAGAGGTGCTTACAAAATTATTCAAGAAGTTACCACACTGGTAGTGACTGAAGGAGACATTCTATTCACTTTAGTCAGTATTGATGGATGAGTTTCAAGGGGTAACACCACATACACTGGGTATACATACATGTCAATGAATAATGCCAAAAGTAATAAAAGGCAAAGCTAGGCTAAAACTCATCCTTGAGAAACCCTTGGCTAACCCCTGACTTCATAGTTTCTGGGAAGAAAGAATTAATAGTTAATACTTGAAGTATCATATACATACTTTATGTTGTATATTATATACAACTATTTTTAATATATATATATTATTGTAAAGATACTGTACAGAGGGTTACAGTTACATGATTGAGGTAATGAGTACATTTCCTATGGAGCATTTTTACCCCACTTTTGTTTTCCTTTACTATCCCTTCCCTCCCCACCTCCCCAAATTCTCCCTTCCCCTGCACCCCCCCAAGCTGTAAAGTTCATTTTCAACAAAGTATCTCATTGTTACAATGGGTCAACCTGTATTCCTCTTTTAGCATTTTGTTATTACCCTTCCCCTCCCCAAATTAGCAAAAGGTATATACAAGATGCAGATCACCAGAATTAAACACAGTGAAAACAGGGGTTATACCGTGGGGGAAGAACATACAAAAGAACAAAAAAAAATCACATAGTACATTAAAAACAACAGCAACAAAGATAAAACCTCTTGTGTCCCTATCTTGGGGTTCCCCAACAACAAATTCTCAAAGAAACAACAGCCTGATTAATAAGTGAGTTAAAGACCTAAAGAGATTTCTCTGAAGAGGAAATGAGAATGTCCAATTGATACATGAAGAAACGCTGAACCTCTTTAGACACAAAAGAAATGCAAATCAAAACAACATTGAAATTCCACCTCACCCAGTTAGAATGGTTATAATCAAGAACTCTAATAACAACAGATGCTGAAGGAGATGTGGACAGAAGGGAATCCTACTGCATTGTTGGTGGGAGTGTGAACTTGTTCAACCACTTCGGAAAGCAGTATGGAGGTTCCTCAAAAGATTCCACATAGAGCTCCCCTATGACCCAGCAATCTCACTTTTGGGCATTTACCCATATGATCACAAACAAGAACATACTAAAGCTACCAGCACAACTGTTTATTGCAGTATTATTTACCATAGCTAAGATATGGAACCAAACCAGATGCCCCTCAGTAAATGAATGGATCAAGAAAATGTGGTGAATATATATATATATATATATATATATATATATATATATATTCAATGGAATTCTATGCCTCCATCAGAAGGGATGACATTGCCTATTTGTTAGGAAATTGACTTGGAAAAAATTATATTAAGTGAAGTAAGCCAGGCCCAAAGAAACATAGGTCCCATGGTTTCTCTTATTTGCAATAACTAGGACAAGCAGAAAAGGTCAGATAAGATGAAGTTAAGTGAAATGAAACCTAAGATAGGGACACAAGTGTTTTTTTCTTGCTTGCTATTGTTTCTAAAGTATTTATAAGGTACCATGTGATTTTTTTGTTGCTTTTTATATTCCTCCCCCATGGTATAATCCCTGTTTTCACTGTATGTGATGTTGGTATAGTTTGGGGAGGGGAAGGGAAAAAACAAAATTGTTAAATAGGGATACAGGTTGACCCATTGCAATAATGAGATGTACAAGACACTAGGTGGCAAAACAAACTTTACAATTTAAGGGGGGTGGGGGGAAGTGAAGTGGAGGTGGGAGGGAAGGGATGGTAGGGGAAAAACAAAGGAGGAGGCAACAATGCTTAATAAGAAATGTACTCATTACCTTGCTCATGTAACTGTAACCCCTCTGTACAGTATTTTCACAATAAAAAACTTATTAAAAAACAACAACATTGAGATTCCACTTCACCCCAATTAGAATGGTTATAATCAAGAACTCTAATAATAACAGATGCTGGAAGAGATGTGTCCAAAAGGGAACCCTACTGCATTGTTGGTGGGAGTGTAAACTTATTCAACCACTTTGGGAAACAGTATGGAGATTCCTCAAAAGAATACACATGATCCAGCAATTTCACTTTTGGGCGTTTACCCAACTGATCACAAACAAGGCCATAATAAAGCTACCAGCACAACATTTATTGCAGCATTATTCACCATAGCTAGGCTCTGGAAGCAACTTAGATGCCTCTCAGTAGATAAATGGAACATGAAAATGTGATATACATATGTATGTGTATATATATATATATATATATATACATATATATATGAATTCTATGTCTCCATCAGAAAGAATGGCAATTTCCATTTGTTAGGAAATGGAAAGACTTGGAAAAAATCATATTAAGTGAAGTAAGCCAGTTCCAAAGAAACATAGGTCTCATGGTTTCCCTTATTTACAATAACTAATATAATTACAACTCTTATGTTTGTAATTATATAGTTGTTTATATTTAAGTGAACAAAATTAGATAATTCTTTTGTTTTTCAATGAAACAAAATGGAAAAATCAAATACAGAAACTACATTTCTCTGGAGAATATCTGGATTCAAATCAAACCACTGTCACTCACCAGAAGTACTAGAGATTAGCCTCTTTGACTCTTTCTGACTCTATACTATAAGCATTTTATGTTGTTTTAAAGAATATACAGGATCATCTTTATTAGCTTAGAGAGTTCACATATGGAATCCAGAGGAAAGGACTTGACTTTTCCTAGCAATATTTTCTCTCTTCTTGTTTTCTTATCTTGACTTCATCTTTCAGATGAAGGTAAACTTTGGAATTTTTTTAAATTTTTAATTAATTATTTTTTTATTGTGAAAATACCATACAGAGGGGTTACAATTACATGGGTAAGGTAATGAGTGCATTTCCTATCAAGCATTGTTGCCTCCTCCTTTGTTTCCCCTTATCATCCCTTCCCATCTTCCCGCACCTCCCTCCCCTCGCCAAACTTGTAAAGTTCATTTTCAACATAATATCTTGTACATCTCATTGTTGCAATGGGTCCATTTTGATTTTTCCCTCCCCCTCCACAAAGTATAAAATATACCAACATCAAATACAGTGAAAACAAAGGTTACACTGTGGAACTTTGGAATTTTTTAATGGTGACCAAACCCCAACAGTGAAGTCAGAACTTATTTTCTGAATCAAACCCTGGTTCACATTGAGGGGAAATGGAACTGGATTTCCATCACAATAAAGTAGTTTCCCACCTCTGGCACTCTACATCATCCTTAACATGAATGTTAAGTAGAAGTTAGTGAGGAACTATGGTAACTTCATAAGAAAGAAAGTTTTAAAAACATATTTAGGAAGACATTCCTGATATGTTATTGTATTCCACTTGAAAATTGTGTTCCTTCATCAATTAAGCTTTTCCTCTGTTAATGCAAAATTATCAAAGGTTAACTCAGTCAGGGTATCAGAACACTATCCCTTACAGCTTTGGCAGGCAACCATTCAAGCAGACTGCCTCTTTTAGAATATGTATGATGAGGAATCATGATTACAACAGTAGGCTGGGTTTATTTGAAGCCCTCTTCTTTTCTTTTCTTTTTTTGTGGGGGGCAGGATAATATAAACTACCAAACGGAATGATGGTGCACAGGTGTTGTTATTACAGCCCAGTGTTATTGCAGCCCAGTGTGGCTTTTAAGGTGGTTGCTATAGAAACATGATCATTTATAGACTATAATCCCATTAGGTGAAACTAGTGATAAAGTAAGCTCATTATAGCAACTCTTATATTGCTTCACTTCCGGTGGTGTCTGTTTTATGGCAAATTACATTAGGAGAGCTATTAAATAACAAATGCATAAAAGTGCCATACTTAGAATATTTTTGGACTGAGAAAGTGGGGATTTTGTAAAGTACTGCAAAGGTTTTTTTTAAGTGTTAGCAAAACTTTGCAGACAAATTATCTTGTTTTTAAGAAGTAAATACTAAAGCAGAGTTTCCTCCAAAACCTCTAGGATCACATCCCAGATGGATAAGCCAATACATTATCTGTACACAACATAGTGGGGCTCTTGTTAGGATCTCCAACTATTCCAGGAAGCCAGTGTACCAAATGATCATGATTGCAAAAGAACATATTATTACTCCTGAATGTTTTCTCTCCCATTATTTCACTGGACAATTGTTCAAATATCTGAATTCTTCTTATTTTCACTTCAGGAGTACTATTTAAACTAAGTAAAGCCAGATCCCTAAACATATTCATTACTAATAAGACATCCATCTGACAGGCTGTCTGCTGATGAAGTTAAATGACAGATGACTGTCTCAGGGAGATGGAAAGGGTCTTCCCATTCTTCTACTGATTACCAGTAAATGCTGGACACTCTGAATACACACACATGCACACACAAACACTCATATAAAGAGAGCAATGGATGAGATGAATCAGACTAAATTATTCTATGTGAATGTGTGAGTTGCCATGCTGATACAGTCTTATTAACTAATAATAGAAATGAATCATAGTAAAATAAAACAAGCTATGTTAGGGGGTGGGTATCAGCAAGAGGTAGGGGCAACTAAGATGAAGAATGAGAGTGAATTTGGTAGAAATACTGCACACATATGCCTGAAAGTAGAACAGTGAAACCATTGAAACTGCTTTAAGGAGAGGAAAAAGTTTCAGAAATGTCACAATGCACACTCCCTTGTACAACAAAGCGTAAGTTAATTGAAAAAATCTAAATAACCATAGAGAAAATGGGCAGATCAGTCAGGGAACAAAACACAGAGCAATAGCTCAATGCTGTGGTTTCTGGTTTTCATTTTCTCCTTCCTGAGTCTCAGACTAAGGGCTAAAGACCTGCTAACAGCAAATATCAATGAGTGGGGAACCTCTTCCTCATTTATCCAGCCAAGGACCCAGACACTGATAATCTAGCATGAAAAGAAAACTCTTAACAACAAATTCCCCAAAACTTATGTGCAAGAGCATTCTTTTCATGTCACATTGCCACAGGAAACTGTGTTCTACTCTATGTACACTGGCAAGGATGATGAGAAAGATAGACAGTCAGAGTCACAGCTCTCCTCAAGCTTTAATGCATGCAGTACATGGCATCTGGAAACGTTTGTCCTTTTAACATCAGCCCCAAGGAACCTCCTGTCCTGTTTGGCTTCAGTACAGACATGGAGGAGTCTGTACTTGCACCAAACTGTGCAAGAATGGGGAAAGATGGCAAGAGGTCAGATGCAGCAGTAGAGAGTGGACACTTCCTCAATCTATCGTGCATGTGCATCAGGGCAGATGCTATGTATTTGGGAATCTGTTAAAAGTAAAATTAATTCCCATCTTTTATTGCTGAAGTAACTAAAGCCCAAGCTCCCACCTTACACAGATAAGAAGGGATCTATCCTCCCTAGGAGGTCAGAAAAGGCTGCCGAGAACCAGATTTCTACCTTTGCCCTTTTCTTTCTGCTTCCAGACAGAATACCACCTTTATAAACAATCTGTGTGGTGGCTCTTTTCTGTACAGAAAGAGGGGAACCATGAAGAAGTGACATAACATTTTTCACATTCCTAAGGTAAAAGTACTCTTACCATGCTGTAAGGCAGAATTTACTCACCCTATACGGAAAAGTCTTTACCAACTATACATATACACACCAATGGCATCAGTGCTTGGAGATGGAGGTATTAATAAATTTGATGGTAATAGTTATTACACAATGTATGCCTATATAAGATCATTACCTAATATCACCTGAACTATATAAAGCTACTATTATTTTAAACAAAAAAACTGAAAAAGGCAATAGCTAGTTAAATCAGATATCTATATGAAACAAAAAATACCTTGCAGCAATAAAGGGCAAAAACACATTCTCAGATGAGTAGGAGAATGTATAACACGTTCTACTTTTGTAACAGTTTTGAAATTGCAAATTAAATAACAGAATTAAAGATCAGATTAGTGGTGGCCAAAGGTTAAGGGGGGGATAAGGGTGGAGAAAAGATGGTGGGAAAATGCAGTACGGGAAGTATCCTTGTGAAGAAGGAATTCCTTTTAGTCTTTGTTATTGTGGCTATGATTTTTTTGTGCGTCTTTTTTTATTGTGAAAATATTGTACAGAGGGGTTACAATCACATGAGCAAGGTAATGAGTACATTTCTTATCAAGCATGGTTGCCTCCTCCTTTGTTTTTCCCCTACCATCCCTTCTCTCCCATCTCCACAACTACACACTGTACTATAGATTTACCAAAATATTGTCCTTAAGACAACCTGCTAACAATTTTTCTCTCCGTAATGTTTCTTAGCAACTCATGTGAAACTACCTTTACTAAAATATCTATTTAAGTGGCTGGGAAGGTGGCTCAGTGGTAGATCGCTTGCCTTGCATGCCTGAGGCCCTGGGTTCGATTCCTCAGCACCACCTAAGCAAAAAGAAAAAAGCCAGAAGTCGCACTGTGGCTCAAGTGGTAGAGTGCTAGCCTTGAGCTAAAGAGCTGAGGGACAGCGCCCAGGCCCAGAGTTCAGGCCCCACGACCAGACTCCCCCCCAAAAAAAACAAATAAAATATCTATTTAAGAATATAGAGGGGGCTTAATCTCATTCAACTTGGAACACAATTGCATTCTTTCTTTTTCCTGAAAAGATGCATAATCTACCTGGACTGATGATACTTAAGGCAAGCAGAACATCTCAGCCTTCTATTCTGGTGTCCCTGTATTTTTGTACAAGGTTCATGAAAGGCTTGTGAACATTTGTTAGCTAACTGAATTAATGAGTGGATTAGTGATGGTTGTTTTCTGTGTAATCTTTTTTGTTTGTGTGTGCTGGTTCTGGGGCTTGAACTCAGGGTTTGGGCCCTGTCCCTGAATTTTTTTGTTCAAGGATAGCACTCTACCACTTGAGCCATGGCTGGCTCCACTTTTTTGTTGCTGTATTTTTTTTTCTTGTCATGGGGCTTGAACTCGGGGCCTGGGTGTTGTCCCTCAGCTCTTCAGCTCAAGGCTAGCACTCTACCACTTGGGCCACAGCACCACTTCTGTTTTTCTGGTGGTTTATTGAAGAGTCTTATGGACTTTCCTGCCTGGGCTAGCTTTGAACTGCAATCCTCAGATCCTGAAACTCAGCCTCCTGAGTAGCTAAGATTATAGGCTTGAGCCATCAGCACTGGTTTGTTGTTGTTGTTTTGTTAGTTAATTGGAGATAAGAGTGTCACAGACATTCCTGCCTGGCTAACTTCAAACTAAGATCCTTAGATCTCAGCCCCTAGCCCCCGGAGTCTATATGAATGAGTATAGATGCAATCCCTGTACCAGAGCCAACTTCCTTTGTCTTCTAAACATTACCCAACTGCTAGGAGTTTTTAAGTAGCTATTGTACCCTTGTTGTCAAATTTTCTGTGTGTACTGGTTCATTAGCTTTATGTGTAAGAATTATTTATATCAATAGAGAATGTTGTATTTTCTTTTGAATATGCTATGGTTAGTCATTAATTCAAATAACTGATGCTCTATAACTAATTAATGTAGGTAAGATGTAGATTCACAACACAGTTTACACAGCACAGTTTTCTACTGACAATATAGTCTATCCAGCTACAGCCTCTTCTCTCTATGTTCAATTAACCACTATACCAATAAACGTAAAATTGTACTAAATTTGTCTGAATCTGAAAACTCTAAGAATCACATAGGCATAGAAGATATGGAATCATATGATTATAACATGTAGCATAACTTCCATTCCAAAAGTTAAAACTGTTAATGACATTTTGCTTATTATTTCAAGAACTAAGAGTACATGTAGGCAAGGCTATATCCTTACATACACAACCATATATACATATGGGTACACATATGTTTGCACACATATATGTTATATATACAAATATGCTTATGTGCCCATATGTGTATATATGTGTGCATGCATGTATGTAGACATATATACACACATGTATATACGTATTCATATAAAAAACACATGAATAGTACTTGTTTATCTTCTCTCAACCAATCTATGCAATGGCCAAAAACTTATTGAGAAAACTCAGAGGTAAACAATACAATCTTAAGAGAAAGTGCCTATATTATTATTACTGGAACTGATGAGTCTTCAGGGAAGTTCTCCAAAATGTAGGAGAAAAAAGAATTTTAGGAGACATTGAAGTAGAAAGGAAGGAATTTTCTTAGCAAATGAAAGAAAGGATGCTCTCTGACACCTAATAAGAAACACAATGAGTATTCTGACAAAATGTAGGCTTGAGCCTTGGCTTCAGTTCAGCTTAAAATGAGTGCTCATCCCATGTTGTTCAGGACAGAGTACATACAATAATTTTGCTTTTATTCTGATACCAGAGGTATCAAGTCTGGTCAGTTTACTAAACTTGGGACAGTGTGATATGGATGTCTGGTTTCCTTGAGCATTCCTGGAAAGGAAGATTAGATATGACCTTTTAAGATAAGTGTCTTTTCTTAAAATATTTTTTTCTTTTGTAAACACGTTTGTGGTGAAACTAATCATTTTACTAAGTGGCCCTAGGATAACTTTGTTTCATTAATAAAACTTACTCAGTTTCCAGAGCCCACAAATTATTTGGTCAAGAGAGCAAAGGAGGGAAATAAGTTTTTTTCTCCCTTCCTTCTTCCTTTCCCTCTCTTCCTCTTCCTTTTCTTTTTACCCAATTTTTAAATACAGTTTTCCAAGTCTTTCCATTTCCTAACAAATGGGGCAATGTCATCCTTTCTGATGGAGGCATAGAATTCCATTGTGTATACATACCACATTTTCTTGATCCATTCATCTACTGAGGGGCATCTGGGTTGCTTCCATATCTTAGCTATGGTAAATAATGCTGCAATAAAATGGAAAGACTTGGAAAAAATTATATTAAGTGAAGTAAGCCAGGCCCAAAGAAACATAAGTCCCATGGTTTCCCTTATTTGCAATAATTAGTATATGTCTCCCCTTTTTCTTACTTTCATTTCACTTCCTTTTCTTCTCCCTTCTCCTTTCTCTTCCATTTCTCTCCCTTTCCTCTCTTGTTTTCCTTCCTCCCTCCTTCCCTCCCTCCCTCCCTCCCTCCCTTCCTTCTTTTCAAAGCTGAATAAGTCCTAGAGAGTTTAAGTAACTTGCTCATGTCACACATAGGCCATGTCAACAACAGTGGTCATGGTTTTAGCCTCATCTAAGAAATTGAAAAACCTATGTAAAAGCTTCTATGATATAAAAATATACACGAAGAAGCAGGGTAGTGGGTAGGTTGGTCCTTTGTCTGTGATATGCAAAATTACTTGGGAAATTTCACCAATATTTAATAACCATCTGTGTTTTGAGGAAATTTCTGTTTCTCCATATTCATATGTATGTTTATAATATTTATGTATATATTTGTGTATGTGCATTTGTATATATAGAGAGACAATGCAGAGAGACAGAGATACAGAGACAAAGAGAAAATAGAGGGATTTACGTTATATATAATGTGCTCTAATATCCATTAAAAAACACCAGTTATATAATAAGATATATAATGATAGATTTATATATACCATTCTAAAATTCATCACCTTACATCATAATGAAACCCAAAACACTCTAAGTACATAGTCAAATGTATTTCATGTGAAGTATTGTTAAGCAACTATACAGAGTGCATTGATTGAAAAGAAATTTGAAATAAAATTATTTCTCCTAGCTTTCCCAGCAGGTTTTGTTTTTAGTGCAAATCTAAGATAATAGAATATGAATACGTAAAGTATTATAAATATATTGCATCATACATTTAGTAATAATATAGACTTTAAAAATAGTTTTATGACTCTTTTCTGTTTCCTGTTTCTTTCATGAATGCATATTACAAGCACAATTAGGAAAGTAACTGAAACACTAAATTACCTGCTCTGGTATTAAAACATATTAAAGGAAAATACTATTTTAACTGAAATAAAATTATATTCGGTAAAGTGTATTGCATTTGTGAAGTTATTTTTATTTTCATTTACAAAATATTTGAATCCTATTATATGCCCCTACTCACAATGCTTTTTATAAGCTCTTCATCAGGATGCTGTTTTTATACTAAGCATTTCAGAATTGGAGAAGAAATATCCTCCTTGAATTAAGAAGTAGTTAGATTTTAATGTTGAATTTTTGGCTACCGCATGCAGGGAATTTTAACTCTGCAAAATTTTTATGTTGGAAATTTTCTCATTTGCTGTTTTAACATCTTTATAATAGGCATGTTATATATATATATATATATATATATATATATATATATATATATACATATATATGGCTGTTGTAAGGCATTGCCAAGAAGTTTTCTTGTGTTTCCTTTGATTTTCTTCTTCCACACTAAAGTCCTTAAGGATTGCAGATGCTCCTCATTAAGACTAAAATGCAAAATGAGTGTGGACTGCTTGTAAAATGAATGTGCCATCTCTTTGAAGTGAGTTGATTTAATATATGAGTTATATTAATTTCATTCAGGTAAGTGTCTAAAAGAAACAAATGGCCTCAATTAATATTGTCAAGTTACCTAAGAAATCCTTTCACTTTCCAAATCACAATAATTTGGTAGCAGAACTGAATGGCCACTTATACCCAGCCACTAGATCAGATTATTTGGCTGATTCCCATCCTACCTGAGAGACAAATGCTTTGCTATCTCTGTAAGCCTCTCAGATCTACTCTTATGATATTTTTAACATTTAAGTTCAAAGTTGTTTACAGAAGTCAGGCAATT
This sequence comes from Dipodomys ordii, assembly GCF_000151885.1. Classification (NCBI taxonomy): domain Eukaryota; kingdom Metazoa; phylum Chordata; class Mammalia; order Rodentia; family Heteromyidae; genus Dipodomys; species Dipodomys ordii. The sequence continues at coordinate 403,483 of NW_012267315.1, forward strand.
CTGCATCCTGCTGAAGGTTTCCTAGACTCTACACACTGGGCACAAACATTGGGTAGTTACAGCAATAGAGAAATATTTTACAAATACAATAAATGATTTTTACTTAATCCCATTATGTCCTATATCTTAAAAGGGAAATACTATAAAGGAGCATGTTTTACAATCCCTGAGAATATCACTAGAATCTATAGTGTCCTGGAGCTTACACTCCCTTTCTTGGTTTTTATGTGTAGGACTAGACAGAACATTAGTTTGCTTTGTAATCCTGATTATCTCATAAGATATTTTATGTTTTCATTGATCTCCCAGAGTGGGTTCGATAGATACTTATTTGAATGATTCTCTGGAAGGACTCCAGAGGATATAATTTGGAAAATATTCTATTTTCTATATTCCAGAAAATATTCTATTCTGTTCTATTCTACACACACACACACACACACACACACACACACACACACACACACACACACACACGGAGATGCAGAACATGTACTATTGCACAGTTGTAACTTTAGGAAGTTTGATAGTAATAAACTTATTTGCTAAATGTGACTCCATAGTCCCCCAAATATATCCATTCATACATGTTGCTTATAACATGAAATTTTATTCAGTAGAAAAGATCCTGTACAGGGCTGGGATGTAGCTCAGTGGTAAAGCGCTTGCCTAGCAAGTGCAACGTCCTGGGTTCGATCCCCAGTACCAAAAAAGAAAAAGACAAAAAAAAAAGAAAAGATCCTGTACATCTCTGTACCTAATATATTCTCCCATAAACGTCTTGGTAAGGCTGACTTTTCTCTTTTTCTTGCTATTTGACTGTCTTCCCTTTCAAGGGGACATGTCTAAAGTGTATCTCTTCCTTATCTCCAACTTTCAGAGCCCATTACCAAGCAGAGGGTCTGTGGTAGGGACACAAGTATGTCAGACTTAGAGTCACATGTTGGGTTCAAATCCTAGTGTGACTTGAAAGCATGATAGAATCTGCATGCACTGCTGTTTTGATCTGTAACAGAGTAGAAGGCAATTACTCTATGAGATTCTCTAAGATGGGAGGGCAAGATGTTAAAAAGTTATTAGGTTAAGTGCAATTACTTTGGAAGTAAGTTCCATTCTAAATGTGTTCTTTATGGAAGAGCCATAGGGCCTGAAATATAGATTCACTAAAAGAAGAGAAAGTTCAAATTTCTTGTTCCTCTCTAACAACATTTAATTAGTTTCATGGATAAGGTTAACATATGAGATAATGTCCACTTTGAGTAGTTTATTAGTGCTTTGGGGGAATCAAACTCCAGGAGTCACATATAGTAGGTTAGCATTCTATCAACCAACTGCTTTCTAAGTCCTATTTTGGCTCAATTAGGGGACAAGGGACTCAGAGAACTAGAGAATCAAATACTTTCAAATACAAAAACCATACCTGCATGGAAACATTTCAATCCATACCCCAAACTGTTGTCTTAACCCTAATGGAAGATGAGGGTCAGAGTCATCTAAGAAACAATGGGATCTGCATGAATGAGGAGAGTGCAAACAAATCTCAGGTTCTATGCTCATTGCTCCTTCAAAAAATTGAAGTTAATGAGGCTGAGTCTAAGTAACTTGTTATAGCCATCCTGGTACCTCTTTATAGGGGGAGGGAATTCTCCATCAGTACTGGAAAGCCTAGAGATGAGCAAGGCTATCCATTCAATGCAGATGCCCAGCTCAAGGTGAGCTAGGAAAACTCTGTTTCAGAGAAATACAGATGACATAGCTTTAGTAAAGCTTTGCATATAGAGAATGCTCTGATTCTGCCTTAATTAATTCCCTAAACGGCTTGAGTCACCAGCCTCTGAAAGCCTCTAAGTATACATTATATGGAAGGTTAAGGCCTATCTTCCTTCGCTAGATGGAAAAGTTCTGTTGACACCTGAATATGTCCATTTAAGGTCGGGCATCTTGTCTTCATGGTGGGGAAGGCATAGCCCACCTGCCTCAGGTGATGGGCATACCTGGATCCCTGGAGACAGGGGTGAGCATTTGGCTGATAGGTTACTGAACCTGTCAGTCCCAGTCCAGTGCTTGGGACTGGGAGTGTCCTGTGACTCTGCCCCCTGACCTGACCCTATTTAGGCAGAACAGTACAGGCACCATTATGTCATGTCATGTACCTCCATGTTCCTGTCTTTTCTCCTGTTTCCTGGTCATCCCCTGTCACCATGGCATCCCCATTCAGTTCTCATCAGGGATGAATTGATTTGTTGCTATTGTTTTTGTCCGTTCTTTCTTCTCTGGCCTGTTTCCTAGCTATGTTAAGTGTATTTGTGGGCTGCAGGCCTTTGTAACAAACAACTGGCTGCCTGCACACCACTAGCACTCTAATAAAGACTCCAAGATTTGATCTTTCAAAATGTGGCTTCTCTGAAGCCTCACCTTACAACAAAATGATGTATTTCAGGGGACAGGACTACCTAAGGAAAGTGCTGAGAAGTACACTGTCAACAGAAACATGTATATTAGAAATGGAGACAAAAAATTACAAGATTGTAAAGGTTAATCTGTAAGAAGCCCAAAAGGTGGCAGGATTTGGAGGAAGGGATGTAGAAGACAAAGGGAAAGCATATGACATTCAGCAAATATTTACTAGAGAATAATATTTCTCTAAAGGTGTGTTGCGTCCTTTCCTTGGAGCAAAACAGATTATTATGAATGATATTTGTGTAATAAAAGCAGCAGAAACAACTCCTGATTGATTTTTCAATTTCAAAAATCAAATCGGGAAGAAACGCTGAAGCTTTGAGGAGAATTGTAGTGCAGAAAATAAATGATGAAAACACTGGATGACAATAAAGGCATAGTTTAAAATTCCCTTATTTTCTTTTGGAGAGGAGGATTTCTTGTCTTTTGTGTAGACAACTACATTGTCAAAAAGGCTTATAGACAAATAAATAAATAAATAAATAAATGTGGTTGACATATTTATAAAAAATAAATTGAGGGGCTGGGAAGGTGGCTCAGTGGTAGAGCACTTGCCTTGCATGCCTGAGGCCCTGGGTTCTATTTCTCAGCACCACATAAGCAAAAACAAAAAAGCCGGAAGTGGCATTGTGGCTCAGGTGGTAGAGCACTAGCCTTGAGCTGAAGAACTGAGGGACAATGCCCACGCCCAGAGTTCAGGCCCCACGACCGGACCCAAAAATAAATAAATAAATTGAAAACGGACTTGAAAAATGAAAGGAGAAAGGTCCAGACTGAAGAAAATGTCCAAAATTTACCCTATATAAGGGAACAAATGAATTTATTTTTAGTTTGAGGACATTAAGATATAAAGTTATACACTTATGTAGAAAATGAGCAGAAAATTTAAAATTGAAATTCTAAAGTTTCATTTCCTCCAAATCTAATTAATTTACTAAAGATAGGGAATGTTTTATTTCATAATAATCTGTGCTGCCTGCACATTTTATGCATGCTAAATTTTAATTAAACTTGTTTATTCATTTGTAGATTTGGATCGTTGTAGGTAAATATATTCTTATCTCCTTTTTCTCTTCCCCTACTGAAATATCCTCAATATTTGAGATGTTAATTATGTAGCATTTCAACGACAGCTATTTTTTCTTTTTTTTGTTTTGATCAGTCTGTATAGGTTTATAAACATCTGTCTGGGATTGAACCACACCAACTGGTCCTCCTTGTCCCTGTTGGGGATGGTATTTTCCAATCCTGCAGGGAAAAATTTCTAGGGCGTTGACACTGACTCAGAATTCCTCTGAGTTCTTTTAGGATTAGGAAAATACTGCAGGGCAAAGTTGTATTATTCTTTATTTTGTATTGATCAGAAATAAGAGAACAAAGGCTAACAATCATTACAGAACAGAAACATTACCAAAGTATAACAGAATGTAAGAGCAACAATTTATAAAATAGTAACAACAATAATTATAGTTATTATATCGAGCCCCAGAGTTCATTGCAGATAAAGTAGCAGATGTTTTTCATGCAACAAGTCCTCTTCTCTCTCTCCCTCTCTCTTTCTCATATACATACACATTTAAATGCCACTCTGAATTTGACAATCTTTGTAAATAATGATTTGAATTTTGAATGATCCCCTCCTCAAAGTCAATATGAATCTAAGAAAGACCACACAGTTTTTTCAGAGACACGTGGCTCATCAATTCTTGGCTTCTGTGGCTACGTTTGGATCCTATGAAAAGAAATAGCACTGAGAAGATGTATAATCCCTGGAATAAGAATATGAAGGAATATAATCATCACTCATCTAATTAAAATCCTAGACCTTCACTGCATTTGCTCTTAGATCACATTCTGAAGTTGATGACCTGTTCTGTGTTCTGTTTCACATTTTACCAGGTCCTTGCTGCTTCTCCCATGTCCATTACCAGTGCCTTTGAGATCTGCCTGGTAGTCATCACATGTGCCCAGTACAGAGCAGCAGAGTGGACTTCTAGCTATGTACAATAGATCAAATTAAACCTTGGCTTCAAGAGGCTCTTGGCTGTTTGTCTGCACTAAATACTTTATGCTACCATGTTCCATAAAACACTATGCAATTAAACACATTCACTTTTCCTTTCTTGGCTAAGATCTATTCATATGAGGTATTTTCATACTTTCTTAGATTTTTGAAATAGAAAAATTCTCGTTGGACTGTATCATCAGTGATACAGAAATAAAATGATAAAGCAAGAAATACATTAGGAGAATGTATATTTTACCTTTAGGAGGAGGCTGCAATGCTTGGTAAGAAATGTACGCATTATCCTGCCCATGTAATTGTAACCCCTCTGTACAGTATGTTCACAAATAAAATAAAATAAATTAAATAATAAAAAAAATGCTTAGACATTTACCTCTTACTGACTGCTTACTGAGCATGATAGTAGCTACCTGCCACCCTAGCACTTGGGTGGCTGAGGCAGGAGAATCCTAAGCTTGAGACTAGTCAGGCCTACATAGTGAGCTTGAGGCCAGGTTGGGTGGTAGATGGATAGATGGAGATCTTCTCCCAAATGAACACATATAAAAGGGAAAATACTATGTAAATTCTTACATGTTATATTTTTCCAGAACTTAGGATCATAAAACATAATTCTCAGTTAGTTATCTATTGACAATTTGCTTGAAATTTCTTAAAGCAAAATCATTGTGTTTGTTTGTTGGTTTTGTTTTGTTTGTCCTTTTCAGGTACTCAGGACCTCTGTTCAGTGTCAAATAACCATTTCCCACGGGGCTATCAATGTCGCATCTACAAATTTTTACACACAGTATTGTTTAATTTTATATATAATTCATCTCATAACCAGAGGGCACTTTTAGTAACATATGCAATTATTTTTTTATCAATTCATTGAATTTCTAGTGTTCAGAAAGCAATTGTTATCTGTGCTTATCTTCAAGGAGTGGTTGATGCTTAAAATGTCCTAAGAGAGTCAGTTGTAAGTAACCTAAAAATTGTGTCTTTTCCTCAAAAAAAAAGCTTAACTTATAAGAGAATGTTGGAAGTATAATTAGATGTCAAATTGTATACCATGATATTTCAGTATTGAAATATTTTGAAGAAAGGAGCCATGGGTAGAACAGGAAAGGTCTTTATGCAAGGATGAATATAGATTAACAATGAAGTAATACAATAGAATTGAGATAAAGAAGATATCCTTAGTAACTGAAACAATATAAGCATACAAAAATCTACATCACCTTATTGGACAATATAGACCTGTGGATGTATATTTATATTTGTGTAAATTCCTACTGAGTGGACAGACAATACAATCCACTCTTCTGGTGTTGTTCTGTTGTAAGAGATACTCATCAGGCCAGTGCAGAATTGAAAATGCAAACTAGGCTGGGCACTAGTGGCTCATGCCTGTAATCCTAACTACTCATGAGGCTGAAATCTGAGGATCATAGTTCAAAGCCAGCCTGGGTAGGAATGCCTGTTAGACTCTTATCACCAATTAACCACCAGAAAACCAGAAGTAGCGCTGTGGCTTACATGGTAGATTACTAACCTTGAGCTGAAGAGCTGAGGAACAGTGCCCAGGCCCAGAGTTCAAGAGCCGTAACTAACAAAAACAAACAAACAAACAAAAAGCCCAAAAAACTAGATTTATGTGGAAATGTTTTTCTTCTCTTTTGTTCTGGCACTGAGGCATGTACTCAGGCCTTAGCTTTTTCTCTCAAGAGTGGTGTCCTACTACAACCACAGTTCCACTTCCAGCATTTTGCTGGTTAGTTGGAAATAGTCTCCTGGCCTGGCTTTGAACTGTGAGGCCCAGATCCCAACCTTCTGAGTAGCTAGGATTACTGCTGTGAGCGACTGATTCCAGATGAAAACCTTATAGGAGAGTTGGATTCTTTCAGACAAAAAAAAAAATGTTTTCTGGTTCTCTAGGTCTGAGATGGGGCCTGAGAATGAACATTTCCCACAAGTTCCCAGATAATGTTAACACTCCTGGTCCAGGCAGCTGGCTTTCAAGAATCAGTGCTTTAGAGTAATGGTTATTGAATCTGACTACATGGATATATTACCTAATTAAACCGAGGAACTCCTTGCCAGCCTAATGAAATTAAGATCGAGGGATAGGGGTCCAGAATCAAAATCCATTTCTAACTCCCTAACTGAATTTTAATATGCATTGAAAAATCCAGCATAACTTTCCTATAGGGTCCAGGCGTATGTTCTCATCTCCAACTCTGCTTTCCCTGTCGTATTCTACAACTTTGGTTCAAACTGAGAGTCCCTCCTGACATAATCTTCTTAATTCATGGTCAAAAGCCATCATCTCTCTGACTATCCTGTCTTGTATCAAACCCACCTCTCTCATTAGGCCTACCTTGAGCCATGGATAGCTGAGAGCTCCGTGTCCTGACCTTGACCTTCTTAGATGCATTGCTTTTTAATTCTGGTCATGATTGAGATTCTCACCTCTTACTTGGTTTCTCTTCCTGCTCTCACTCTCCTCTTGGGTAGCCATATTACAGTTATTTGTGAGCCCATTGGTTTTCCCACCAGCTTGCCCCCTACACTGTGTAGACAGGAACTGGGTCTTGCTCACTCATCTCAAACCCTTGCCATGCATTTGCTTCCCTAGAAATCTTCACTTTGTATCTATGGGATTGTTCTGCATCTGTGTGTCTGTGGCCTTTACAAGCATCTTCTTTCTTAACCCTCACATGGAATACTTGTCTTCACCTTCCTCACTTCTCAAGTATAGGGATTGGGAGTGTGATGCAAGTGGTAGTGAACCATTTGTCACTGGAAAAAGTTGAAGAAGCAAATAAAGCCTTGAGTTCAAGACCCTGGACTAGACTCTACACTCCCAAAATGCATAGAACTTATACCATGAATATCTGTGTATCTCCTCCCCAACATATGTTCCTCTTAAGGATCTTGCTATTCCAAAGGGGGTCCATGGACCAGTAGTATTGGTTTCACTTGTAGCTTTCTAGAAATGAAACTATCACTGGGTGCTGGTGATTCACCTCTACATTCCTAGCTACTCAGGAGACTGTGATTTGAGGATCAAGGTTCAAAAGTCCATGAGACTCTTATTTCCAATTAGCCAGCAGGAAGTCAAAAGGGGAGGTATGGAGCCAATTTTGGGTGAAAAAAGATAACCCATTGGTTAAGGCTCTGAGTTCAAGCATCAGTACCAACACAGAAAAGAAAGAAATGTAGATTCTCAAGCCCTACCCAAACCAATAATTCAGAATCTGTGTTTTGGCAAATTCCTGTGTGATGAGCACACAGGTTTATGTTATAGATTCACTTTAGGAGATTAAATAATAATTGTGGAGTATACTTGGGATCTTGAGCAACTCCTCTGCCAGTTTCCTTATCCAAGGAAAGTAGTAGACCTCATTTCATGGAGATGCAGAAATATTAACTAAGCTAACACCAAAAAAACACTTTGAACACGACAAGCATTCAATAGTATACTATTAGCTCTTATTACCCAATTAAAACTGGTTAATTTCCATTAACTTTTAACCCAAAATGTACAAGGAAATGAAATATAACTCTGTATGGATTTCAGACACAAGAAATGTAAATTGGGGATAAATAAAAATATTAAACACCCTTTAGCAAATGTAAAATGAAAGAAAGTTTTCCATTCTCAAGTTGTGAGTACTCAAAAGAAAATGAGTTCCAGATGATATTTTCAGTGAATGGCCATACTAGGCAAGCCTTTGTGGGACACTCATTAAATTTAATCTAGAGAAGGCCACAATATAAGGAAGTAGAGACAGCATCCCATCTGATCCAAAATGGCTCTCCGCTGAGTGTCTAAGTGTGTTCAATTTTTTACTTGCAAAGCCACACACATGCTTTCCCTACAATATTGCCCTTCCCCCGTTGTCCCATTCTCTATAACAGATCCCAAGTAACACAGAATCATGTGGAAAGAATTCTTTTGTTTCATAAGTAAGCATTAATCTGCAAATTACAGCATTTGTTTCTTGTATTGGTTCCACAAGGAATACCCTAATCGACTCATAATAGACTGTCATTATCATATCAGTGAAAAGTAAGGTGCCTACCATAGGATAAACTATTATATTACAATTAAGCCAGTCCAGTGGACTCATTGGTACTTCCACAAAATTATACCCAAATGCTTGATTATGAAAATCATTGAAGGGGATACCATAATTATAATAGTTCTGTGTCTCTAGCAAGAAGAAGTGTTTCCAAACAAAACAATATGGCTTTCCTATAGATATTTATATGCTTATGATTTAAAAAGTGTCCTTCCACAGAGGACAAATAGTGTCAAGTACATACTCCAAACCAGCACTGTGAAAGAGAAGATGAATATAAAATACATGCAGTGCTTTTCTCTGGAAGAAAGTGCTCAGGCATGACAAGTTGATGGACTTTCCATTGCCTGCCTGGTTAGAGGCCAGGGTAGCTTCTACAGACTCCATAGGATTAACAGCGGTTAGAAGAGGTGGTTAGGAAAAGCTTTCTAGAAACAGAGGTTAGAAGGAGTGGTTAGGAAAAGCTTTCTAGAAAGAGCAATAACTGAGGTAAGTAGTTAAGAATATGTAAAAAAAATGTCACCAGGTAAACACCTAAGTAGGTATCATGAGCACCATTCAAGGATGATTGATGAGATGGGTCAGGACTTATTTCAGGCAGAAAAGGCAGCATGCCAGCCTCAAAAGAGAAAGAATACAAGAAGCAATGGGAACGAGTGCCACCCACTTGGAAAGTATAGAGTTCCAGAAACAGGGATAAAGAGCCCTGAGAAACCAAACCAGGAAATTGCTGGTCAGTGAGGGTTGTTGAGGGATTGTAAACACAATGATAAGAGTAAATTTCTGTGTGTGTGCGTGTGTGTGTGTGTGTGTGTGTGAGAGAGAGAGAGAGAGAGAAACAGAGAGAGAGACAGAGAGAGAGACAGAGAGAGACAGAGAGAGACACACACAGAGAGAGACAGACAGAGAGAGAGACAGAGAGAGAGAGAGAGAGAGAGAGGAGAGAGAGTGTGTCTAGGGCTTGAACTCAGTGCCTGAGCACTCTTCTTAAGCTCTCATGCTTAAGGCTACCACTCTACCAATTGAGCCACAGCCAAACTTTCAACTTTTGGGTTTTCAATTGGAGATAAGAGTCTCATAAACTCTCCTGAGTAGGCTGGCTTGAACCACGATCCTCAGATCTCAGCCTCCTCAGTATCTATGATTACGGGCATGAATCACTACCGATGCCTGGCAGACTTTGAATTTTTAAAATCAAGTGCACAGTCTGTTTCTATTATATGTCCAAACACAGGTGATAATTGCTTTTCTAATCACAGAGGATCTCCTTGTAGGGTATTTTTTTTTCTGCCAGTGATTCAAAAAAAAATCTATGGCTATTCTGACCTAGTTTTTCTTAAACATTACCATGATATCAGTTACTTAGCCACACATTTTTTTTTTTGGTGGGCTGTGGGGCTCGAACAAAGGGCTTGGGTGCTATCCTTCAACTCTTCAGCTCAAGGAGAGTGCTCTACCTATTGAGCCACAGCACCACTTCTGGTTTATTAGTGTTTTGTTGGAGATAAGTGTCTCATGGACTTTCCTGCCCAAGCTGGCTTTGAACCATGATCCTCAGATCTCAGCTTCCTGAGTAGCTAGGATTACAGGAGTGAGCTACTGGCGCCCGGCATTTTGTTTTGTTTTGTTTTGTTTTCAAGCTCTGTTTTCCAGAAGACGTGAAAGTTGTATCAGTTATATTAGAAGAATATTTTTGAACCTAAAACAAAATACTCACTAGCTTTCCAAACTCGGTGTTTTCATGTAACTGTCTTTTTCTTTCTTACTTTTTTTTAGAACTCAAGATTATAAGGGAAAAAATGCAAGCACGTTTTTGGAATCTGTGAAGAGGCACATTTAATCACATTTGCCGAGAACCTCTGCTTTTAGAAATGTGATACTTCAGATTCACGCTTTACCTATTTGACAATTTACAAATTACCTTTCAATAAGAAAGAAAGAGGCTGAATTTTACTGTGCCCTTGCTAGCACTGTGTATTCTTTACATAAAACACCTCAAGTTACTTGTATAATGAGATGACTCAGATTTCTTCATTGCTCTGAATTTATAGAGCAAAAATAAACATGCAAAAGGATCATTCTTATTCAGTCCACTTTGCCAGCAATGTCAGTCATGTTTTAAAAATACCAGTGTAGTTTTCTTGGACAGAGTGAATCATTTCCTTGCCAGGTACAGCTATGAGGCAGTGTCTTAAAAACTTGTTTTGTATTTCAGATTCTCCTAAGTTCATTTGATAACAGGGATGATGAAGAGAGCTCCAAGTTTAAATTCCACTTAATAACCTACCACAGGTCCCCAAGTTCTATGGCTGGAAGGTTCATGATGTTTGGAACTGTGAGAAGTTACTGCTTTCATTATAGAAAGAAACTCATGTTTGAAATTGTAACATTGCCCAAATGAATCTGAGAACAAAATTATGTTATAGAGGGCTTATTTGGCATTCAAGAATGTGCTAATCCTCCTATATCTTAACCCAAGCAATACTGATGGTGACCCTCTGAACATGAATTTACAATCCTCTGCATGAAGAGACAGACTTGCCAAGGCAGATGAAGTAAAACAACTTGCTCAAGGCATACAGAATCTGAGTGGAGGATCTCAGAAAGCTGGCTCCACCATCTGTGCTCACAGCCGCTATTGCAAGACTAAAAATAAAACTTCTTGTCACCTTCTAAATCTTGCCTATGACATCCAGCTAAGTAAATGACATATAAATCCACATTTGCACTACTCTGTGAGGAGAGCAACCTTGTAATATGATCCTCATTTTTACTAGGAAGTTATCTGAGATTATTTATATTGTGTAAATCAGAAGCCCGGTATTTAAAGCCAACTCAGGCACCAAGCAATCTCTTAGAGATTTGAATGGGCCAACCAAATGCTGGTACTTGATCTAGAATCATGGGCTGAGTTATAAGCAAACAACTACACAATGCCACTGCACATGCTGCTAAAGGTTTCCAGTGAAAGGCCAAGTGAATTTCCCTACTATTAAGTCAATTGGGCCATCATCAAGTGCATTTTGACTCCATTTAAAAGATAAAGCATGCTTCAGTTTATATCTTAAAGGTTCTCAGCTCACACACACATATACACATACATACATGCATACATACACACACATATCTACTATATGGCCTAATGGATTAATTATTAACTGAGTTGTAAACTTACACACCATGTAAATATAGAATCATTAGACTGTATATCTTAAATCTATAAAATTTATAAAATTCGATTTGTCAATCACACTTCAATAAAGCTGGAAAAAAAAGAAATACTTTGCTCAACACTGAAAACATATTTCAAAATGAAAGGTAACATTTAGGAACTTATATGACTTTTAGTTCTGTACATGTTTTCCCCAAAGTGATTATGGGCAGGCTCTCTACTTAAATTTCTCTTAAAAACTTTCCTCCACAAATAAGAGAATTGCCTCTTCAATGTCCCTAGACCTAGAAATTTAGATTATTAGTGTATCTCTTCACTTGCCTAAAATGAAGTTATTCTTTCAAAGCTTATTCCTTAAAGACTTCTTTTGTGCCTGATACCTTTCTCATTGTTGCATGGAAAGAAAATAAGACAAAATGAATTTCCTTTTCTGAAGCTTATATTCTAAAAAAGGAATAGGAGACAGACATGCATGCATAAGTACATACCGACCATACAGTGATAAATGATAAGAAGGAAAGAAGAGAATGAGGTTAGAGAACAACAGAAGACATCATGTTAAATATGCTGACAGTTGAGAAGGGAGGATTGAAGAAAGACTTGAAGGAAGTACAGTGTAAAAATCTAATAGAGGAATTGGAGGAAGACCATCTTAGAAGAAAGAAGAGAACAAAGGTGAGGGTATAAGTGGTCTGCAGAAAAATCACTCTGTGGTGTTGCTGCCAGAGTGAATGTTTGGAGCCTAAGGCTGGATGATTTTAAATGTGTGGAGCTTCATCCCGTGTGTGAATCAAGAACTTATTGAAAAGGAGCAAGAAAAAAGCAGGGCAACCTTGACTGATCCATTTCAAAAACCAGGAGAGAAGGTGACAGCTTAAACCAGGTGAGACCCAGCTAAGTTCTAGGAGGACACTGAACACAAAATGGAGATTTGATGGTGGAGAGTCCAAGTTACATTATAAAATGCAAGCCTAGTGGATGAGTTGGGCACTAACAGCTGAAATGGAGGGGAGAGAAGACATTTTGAATGGAAACTCCTTTGTACAACTACCTAAAGATAATTTAGAAAGGAATTTTTTTTTTTACTCTTCAGCTCAAGGCAAGTGTTCTACTACTTGAGCCACAGAGCCACTTCTGATTTTTTTTGTGGTTTATTGGAGATAAGAATTTCTCAGACTTTTCTGCCCTGGCTGGCTTTGAACTGCAATCCCCAGATCTCAGCCTCTTGAGTAGCTAGGATTACAGGAGTGAGCCACTGGCGCCCAGCAGGAATTTTTTTTTTTACAAGAAATGGAAGAGCAGTTGGAAGATATAGTGAGAAAAAAAAGATATTCACTTTGGACTACAAATTAATAAACACAGAGATATGAACAAAACAAGTAGGTTCCATTTCACATCCAAGAAATAAACTAGAACATCCACAAAAAATTATGAGATGTCATAAAAGTGGGCTGGGTGCTACTGGCGCAAGCTTGTAATACTAACTACCCAGGAGGTTGAGATCTGAGGATTGCAGTTCAAAGCCAGCCTGGGCAGAAAAGTGTTTGAGGGTCTTATCTCCAATAAAGCCTGAAGTGAAGCTGAGGCTCAAATGGTAGAGCACTAGCCTTCAGTCAAAAAACTTAGAACAGCACTAAGTCCTTAAGTTCAAACACCAGGACTTGCACCTAACAAACAAACAAAACACAAAAACACACACAACAGCAGAAATAAAACCGCAAGTTATACCTGGGATGAGACAAGCACTTCCTAGACTGTGTTCATAATAATACTCAAAAATCATTCTAATTAGAAAAATATTTCATTTTAATCATATTTGCCAGAATAAATTCACTGGCTTACCATTATGTGCAATTTTTCTAAATAAGTTTGTTATAGAAAACATAAAAAGTCTTTTAAGAAAAATGTAAGACTTAAAGAAAAACAGGAAACATTTTTTCTGATATATCAAAAATGCCTGACACTTCAGATCGTCATGTGAAAGTTCAAGCAAATTAAGGATAATCTTCCTTATCTAATTCTTGGAAATTTGACAAGACATTCATTTAATCTTGTTTGCTTTGAAAATACAAATAATTAGCCGGGCGCTGGTGGCTCACGCCTGTAATCCTAGCTACTCAGGAGGCTGAGATCTGAGGATCGCGGTTCAAAGCCAGCCCGGGCAGGAGAGACTGTGAATCTCCAAGAAACCACCAGAAAACTGGAAGTGGCGCTGTAGCTCAAGCGGTAGAGCGCTCGCCTTGAGCTGAAGAGCTAAGGGACAACGCCCAGGCCCAGAGTTCAAGCCCCCCGACCGAAAAAAAAAAAAAAAAAAAAGAAAATACAAATAATTAATGTTCACTTTTTTTTGTTCTGGTCTTATGGCTTGAACTCAGGGATGGTACTCTGAGTTTTTGCTCAAGGCTAGCACTTGAATACTCTACCACAGCTCTGCTTCTATTATTTTTGGTGGTTAATTGGAAAAAAAGGGTCTCAGACTTTCTTGCCTAGGCTGACTTCAAACCCATGATCCTCTGATCTCAGCCTCCTGAGTAGCTAGGATCTAGTGCCCTGCTTATTATTTACTTTTAAGCTCACACATAGCATATACATAACATCACCATTAATGCTTTGCCCACATACATGAAAATTTATTTACAAAAAAAATTCTTTTTTTATTGTGAAAATACTGTACAGAGGGGTTACAATTACATGGGCAAGATAATGAGTACATTTCTTATCAAGCATTGCAGCCTCCTCCTTTGTTTCCCCTTCCCAACCTTCCCAACCTCCCACCCCCACCCAAGTCCTCCTCACCCCTTCTCCCCCACCAAAGTTGTAAAGTTCATTTTTTACATAACGACTTGTATATATCATTGTTGCAATGGATCCACCTGTAACCCTATTTAAACGATTTGTTTTTGCCCTTCCCCTCCACAAATTATACTGACATCAAATACAGTGAAAGCAGGGGCTATGATGTGGGGGAGGGACATACAAAGCAACAAGGAAATAATCTTATAATTGTGTTAGAAACAATCACATGAAAGAAAAAAAATTGAATACACATCATAGGGTTCATTTCCCTAACATCTGACCTTTTCTGCTTGACTCAGACATATACTAGATATTGCAAATAAGGGAAACCATGGGACCTATGTTTCTTTGGGCCTGGCTTACTGCACTTAATATAATTTTTTTCCATTTCCTAACAAATGGGGCAATGTCATTCTTTCTGATGGAGGCATAGAATTCCATTGTGTATAAATACCACATTTTCTTGATCCATTCATCTACTGAGGGGCAGCTCGGTTGGTTCCATCTCTTAGCTATGGTAAATAATGCTGCATTAAACATAGTCGTGCTGGTGGCTTTAGTATGGTCTTCTTTGTGATCATTTGGGTAAATGCCCAAAAGTGGGATTGCTGGGTCATAGGCGAGCTCTATGTGGAGTCATTTGAGGAACCTCCATACTGCTTTCCAAAGTGGTTGAACAAGTTTACACTCCCACCAACAATGCAGTAGGGTTCCCTTCTGTCCACATCCCCTCCAGCATCTGTTGTTATTAGAGTTATTGATTATAGCTATTCTAACTGGGATGAGGTGGTATCTCAATGTTGTTTTGATTTGTATTTCTTTTATGGCTAGAGAGTTTGAGCATTTCTTCATGTGTCTATTGGCCATCCTTCTTTCCTCTTCAGAGAAGTTTTTCTTTCAATCTTTAGCACAATTGTTTATTGGGCAGTTTTTTCTTTTAGGATTTGTTGTTGGGGGATTTAATTTTTTGAGTTCCAGGTATATTTTAGATATGAGACCCCTTTCCATTGTATGGCTAGAGAAGATCTTCTCTCAAACTGTGGGCTTTCTATTGATCTTGTTAACTATGTCCTTTGCCATACAGAGGAACTGCAATTTCAATGCAATCACATTTGTCCAACCTTTCCTTGATTTGTTGTAGTTCTGAGTCTCTTTTAAGAAAATTTTGGCCTGTGCCAAGGAGACCTAGGGTTTCTCCTATTTCGTCCTGTAATGTTTTCAGATTGTCTGTTTTGACTCTGAGGTCTTTGATCCATTTGGAGTTGATTTTGATGCAGGGTGATATATAAGGATCTAGCTTTAGTTTTCTACAAGCAGTTAATCAATTTTGCCAGCACCATTTACTGAAGAGGCTGTCTTTCTTCCATTCTATTTTTTTTGCTTCCTTATCGAAGATTAGATAACTATAGGTCTGTAGGTTCATTTCTGGGTTTTCAATTCTATTCCATTGGTCCTGAGGGCTGTTCTTGTGCCAGTACCAAGCTGTTTTGATTAGTATGGCTTTGTAGTAGAGTTTGAAATTTGGTATTCATATTCCTCTAGCACTATTCTTTCTGTTGAAGATTGTTTTTGCTATTCGGGGTCTTTTATTGTTCCATATGAATTTTTGGATTGCCTCTTCTATTTCCTTGAAGAATGCGGTTGGAATATTGATGGGTATTGTACTGAATTTGTAGCTTGCCTTGGGAAGTACTGTCATTTTCACGATGTTGATCTTTCCAATCCAGGAGCATGGGAGTTTTTGCCACTTTCTAAGTTCTGTTTTGATTTCCTTTTTCAGGTTTTTAAAGTTTTCATCATAGAGGTCCTTCACTTCTTTGGTTAATTCCTAGGTATTTTATTTTTGGTGAGGCTATTCCGAGTAGAGTTGCTTTCCTAATTTCAGCCACACTTTTCACATTGTTGGCATACAGAAAAGTCATTGATTATTGAGGGTTAATTTTATACCCTGCTACTTTGCCAAAGTTTTGAATCAGCTTGAGTAATTTGGGACTAGAGTCTGTGGGATTCTTTAAATACAAGATCATGTCATCTGCAAAGAGGGAGAGTTTTACTTCTTCTTTCCCTATTTGGATCCCCTTTATGTTTGCATCTTGTCTTATGGCTGTAGCTAGGCATTCTAATACTAGATTGAAGAGAAGTGGAGAGAGTGGATATCCTTGTCTCATTCCTGAGTTAAGAGGAAATGGCTTTAGTTTTTCACCATTAAGTATGATGCTGGCTGTAGGTTTGTCATATACAGCCTGTATTGTATTGAGTAATGTTCCATGGATTCCTAATTTTTCCAGGGGTGTTGGATGTTGCCAAATGCTTTTTCTGCATCTATTGAGATAACCATGTGGTTTTTATCTTTGCTCCTGTTGATGTGATGAATTATATTAATTAATTTGCGTATATTGAACCATCTTTGCATCCCTGAAATGAATCCTGTTTGATCATGGTGTTTGATTTTTTAGATGAATTGGTGAAGTTGATTGGCCAAAATTTTGTTGAGAAGTTTTACATCAATGTTCATCAAAGTAATGGGTCTATGGTTCTCTTTCTTTGATGAGTCCCTGCCTCATTTTAGGATTAAGGTTATGATGGCTTCATAGATTGAGTTCAGTAGTGAACATTCTCTTTCAGTTTCATTGAAGATTTAGAGGAGTATTGGTGTGAGCTCTGTTTAAATACCTTGTAGAATTCTGCTGTAAAACTATCTGGTCCTGGGTTTTTCTTAGATTGGAGGTCTCTTATTGCTGTTTCTATTTCAGTGCTTGATATGGGCCTTTTAAGATGGTTTAACTCATCTTCGTTTAGTTTCAGAATGCCAATGTTTCCTAGGAAAAGGTCCATTTCTGCCAAATTCTCAAACTTATTAGCATGAAGTTTTGAGAAGTATTCCCTTATAATGTTCTGAATCTTGGTTGTTTCCGTGGTGATATTTCCATTCTCATCTCTGAGTTTATTTTGGTATGTTCTCTTCTATTTCTGATAAGATTTGCTAAGAGTCTGTCAATTTTGTTAATTTTTTCGAAGAACCAACTCTTTGTTTTGTTGATTCTTTCTATGTTTTTTTGGAATCTACTTCATTTAATTCTGATTTAATTTTAATGATTTCTTTCGGTCTACTGGATTGGGATTTATCTTGCTTCTCTTTTTCAAGGAGGCTCAGATGTGTCATTAAGTTGTTGATTTCATATCTCTCCAGTTTGTTGATGTAGGAAATATAACCTTGCCCCTGAGTACTGCCTTTGCTGTGTCCCAGAGTAACTGGTAGTTTGTGTGTTCACTTTTGTTGAATATCATGAACATTAAGTGGAAATTTGGGCTCAAACAGAGACTTGTCCATTGTCACCTGTTAAAGAATTGCTGAAATATGACATGAACTCCAAAAGTTTTAGGTACTAATTTACTCCTATCTAAAGCAGATGTTTCTCCACTATAAGTTACGTACATAACCTCTAATTCTTCATGCTGTGGTCCCCTGAATTGATCTCTCTCATTTTTAGCTCAGTTATTTAAATTGTATCCAGTGAGCTCACTGTTGATTTCATTTGTTCCAGCAGCCATCCTCCACCAGGAGATTTTCACACTGGATTTAAAGGTTATGAGATTTAAAGCACTTAAATTTTTGTTCTGAAGATGCATTTTGCCTTTACCTGCTTTGAAAACCTCCTATTAACCTTTCAATTTCAGATCTAAAATTGGAAGTATTTACTTAGTTTTGACAGCCTAAATGCATATCATCAATACGACATACAACACCTGACTGGAAGCAAATTGAAATTATATACACAACATACAGAATTATTAAAAGTCATCTATAGGGCATGTTTACAGTCAAACACTTTCTTTTTAATTTTTTATTGTAAAGATACTGTACAGAGGCCCCAAAGTTGTAAAGTTTGTTTTCAACATAGTGTCTTGTAAGTCTCATTTTTACAAGAGGTCAACCTATATCTTTGTTTCAGTATTGTGTTATTTCACTTCCCCTCCCTGTAACAGAAAAATGTATATACAAGATGCACTGCGCGGGAATCAAATACAGTGAAAACAGGGGTTATACCATAGTGGGAGGAGCACATAAAAAGAAACAAATAACATCACATCCTACATTAAAAATAACGGCAACAAAGAAAAAAACCTTCAGCCTTATGATTCCAACCCCATGGAATCTCCTTTTGGCTTTGATTATTCCTGTGGAAAGGTCTAACATCCTATGGAAGCATGCCCTTGAGACTGTAATTCACCTGTGGCCCCTATGCTACTATAAACACAGGGAGCAGATATGCAGTATGATGATAAGAGCAACACTGTCTACGTGTAGTAAGTTATCAATCTTCCCACATTTGTTCATTCAGCTGGCACTTGGTGTTGCTAATCAAAAGTTTGTGTCTTATGTTCCTGGATAGATAAATGGAATTGCTTAGCATGAAAAAAATCCTTCTGCCATTATAATGTAGTATCCACTGCACTGAAGAAAGAGACATCATGGAAATGCATGCATTCATTAGGATTTAAGTTTCAACATTTGAAGAAGATATAGTAGGGCACTATGCACCTTTCAGTCAAGGCTCTATCTTTGGGTAAAGAATACAGAAGTTTCCTTTTCTTTCTTTCTTCCCTGAATTTGTTACTGAGCTATTTTTAGCTCATCAACTGTGAGCGATTCTGCTCTCTGAAAGAGTGGCTCACACTCTATACTGCAAAAAATGCTATTTATTATTGATAACTCTATGCATATTCTATGGCATATAAAAAACTCTCCACTTTCTATCAGTGCCTTTGGCACAATGCAGAAGAAAACTTTTTAGAAGGAAAACATTGCCTCATCTATAATAAATTAATAACAACCCAATATGTGGTTTTTAAAAGTAACTAAATGCATTCCAACTATTTTCGAAGGGATTTCAGGCTATATGCAAATAGACAGCTCTAAAAATTTCCATTTGGGGATTAGCATTTTGATGCTTTCTCTCCTTCCGGTTATGCTTGCCCTACCTAAAGTGTTTATATTTTTTCTGAAATTCTGTATATGAACAGACAGGAAATAATTAACCTCATTTGTAAACTTTCCGTGGTTTATAATTCAGCATCATACAATTTACATCCATTTTCTCTTGTTATCTGCAGAGAAATATCATAGAATGAGCCACCATGTTCCAGATGAGTAAACGGAGTTTTAGGCAAGTTGTGAGTCTGGCCACTCCATGAACTGTTATGTGCCAAGTTGAAGACTTTATGCATGTCTTAGACTCTGTGTGTGTGTGTGTGTGTGTGTGTGTTTAGACCGAATTCTGTTTGCCTGTTGCCTTTCTGCACAAGCACTTTAGAGAGCCGTTTCATTCAGTACATCTGTTTAATTTGTCTCCTGAAATCTTGCTGTTGATCTATTTCTGCGTCTCTCAAATGCAGTCCCTTCCTTCCTCCAAACTTTGTCTCTATTTTTGGCCTTTTTGTGTGAGACAAAAGTCAGACCCAAAACAAGTGAAGAAAAAGTAGTTCTTTGTCCCCGAAGGGGAAAAGATGGTTTTTCTGCAGGACAGGATGGGGACCATAGTCAAGTTCTAACACTTTTCTGGCATCTGATGATGGGCAGACATTTGCAAGTCTTAGTCACCACTCCATTTTCCTGTCTTCTGATAGAAAATGTCGATAATATGCTCTCATTTTCTGACAAAGCTATTAGGAGGAGCAAATGGTCTGTGAAAATGGTTTTTTTTTGTTTTTTGTTTTTGCTTTTAAACTTCTATGTAAAGATATAACAACTAGTTACTATAATAACCATCAGTACAGACCTCCTAGGAGCAATCAGGGGCAACTGCTTAATACTAATGAAAACACATGCACATGTGTGCATGCACACACACACACACACACACACACACACACATACACACACACATGCAAATTTGAAGCCACAATAATGCTATCTTATTGTGGCAGGTATGAACCCCTCACACAAATGCAGATGAGAAAGAAAGTTCTTTCCTTTAAGACAGTTCCAGTATGTATCTGCATCTTCCCTCACCATTAGGCAGGATGTGCACAAAGTACATGAAGAAGCTTTGGAGTGAATTCTCTTACTTATCATTGTTCTATAGAATCCCCCTGAGGCACCAGCTTTCTCACCCTTTGTGAGACAGAACAAAGATTTTTTTAATTTAATTTTTATTGTAAAAATACCATAAAGAGGGGTTACAATTACATGGGCAAGGTAATGAGTACATTTCTTATCAAGCATTGTTGCCTCCTCCTTTGTTTCACCTTCCCATCCCTTCCCATCTCCCCCCCCACACACACCCTTCCATACCCCGCTCCCTCCAGGCCAAAGTTGTAAAGTTCGTTTTTCAACATAATGACTCCTACATCTCATTGTTGCAATGGGTCCACCTGTATCCCTATTTAAATGGTTTGTTTTTGCCCTTCCCCTCCACAAATTATACCAACATCAAATAAAATGAAAGCAGGGGTTATACTGTGGTGGAGGGACATACAAAGCAACAAAGAAATCATATTATAAATATGTTAGAAACAATCACAAGAAAGAAAAAAAAACATTTGAATCCGTATCTTGGGGTTCATTTCACCTAACATCAAGTTATCTGACCTTTACTGCTTGTCTCAGACATATACTGGTTATTGCAAATAAGGGAAACCATGGGACCTATGGTTCTTTGGGCCTGGCTTATTTCACTTAATATAATTTTTTCCAAGTCTTTCCATTTCCTAACAAATGGGGCAATGTCATTCTTCCTGATGGAGACTAAAGACTTAAAGAGAAACATCTCTGAAGAAGAAAAAAGGATGGCCAATAGACACATGAAGAAATGCTCAACCTCTCTAGCCATAAAAGAAATACAAATCAAAACAACATTGAGATGCCACCTCACCCCAGTTAGAATAGCTATTAGCTATAATCAATAACTCTAATAACAACAGATGCTGGAGGGGATGTGGATAGAAGGGAACCCTACTGAATTGTTGGTGGGAGTGTAAACTTGTTCAACCACTTTGGAAAGCAGTATGGAGGTTCCTCAAAAGACTCCACATAGAGCTCCCCTATGACCCAACAATCCCACTTTTGGGCATTTACCCAACTGATCACAAACAAGACCATACGAAAGCTACCAGAACAACTATGTTTATTGAAGCATTATTTACCATAGCTAAGATATGGAACCAACCGAGCTGCCCCTCAGTAGATGAATGGATCAAGAAAATGTGGTATATATACACAATGGAATTCTAGGACAAAGACTTTTCTAGCACAAGATTCAAGACACCTGGATCTCAGCATCCTTTGTCTTGCTTTCTTAGGTCTCTAAATGCTTCACCTCAAAGATACTTAGTTCCATAAAATGCGTCTGAGTCTTACCCTAACTTTCAGACTACTGGTCTCCATTTTCTCAGCTATTCTCCAGCGGACAATTTTTCTCCTTTCCAGACTTCTCAGAAACTCCCCCTCCAAGCCCTTCCTTATCTGAAGCTCCCCCTCCATTATGTTTAGAGTGTTACCCCTTTGAATAAGTTTGTGCCTTTTATTTGTACAGAACATCTAGGAATGGTGATGAAATGAAAAAAAAAGAAACACTTGATTTCCTTCATATAAATGATGGAGAAAAACAAAAGGAAGAAGAAAACAAATGAATATGCCAGAAAATACATCTCATTGAAAACTGGGTTATTAGTCATGAAAACACCAAATAAAGCTGGGTACCCACCATGCTTTCTGATTAGCATCAGAGCACGTTCCCTAGTGGTTCTTATCTAATTATGCTTAAAGTTCCTCATAGAAATAAGACTAGAATCCCATTCAGAGAGTTCAGTAATGTGGCATTGAAAGTTCCTGACTGGAAAGGCAGAGAGAGGGGTGGGAAGAAAGAGAGGGAGATGGGAGGGGAGACAGAGACAGAGAGAAAGGGAGCACAAGGCAGGTAGGAAAAGATACGAACTAATATCTTACACCTGTAATATGGGCTACTCAGGATGCTGAGATTTGGGGATTACAGTTCAAAGCCTGCCAGGCAGGAAAAGTCCAGTAGACTCTTATCTCCAGTTAATCACTTAAAAAGCCAGAAGTGGAGCTGTGGCTGAAGTGGTAGAGCCCTAGCCTTCTAGGCCCTGAGTAAAAGTCTTAGTTGTAGGTTCAGGGGAGAAGTGGATAATTGGAAGGGAGAGAGGGAGAGAAGGAGGGAGAAATAGAGAACTAATAGGTAACTAGTTAAAAGAGACTGGTTCTGATGGATATTTAAATCAAATTACTTTTTCCCAAATAACCCTAGTTTTAAAACTATTGTCTTTCAGTGACCCAATTTGTAGGTTAAGATAAACCATAAGGGAATAAGGGAAAAAATAACATGTAGCCACAATGCCCAACAAATGTTAAATAATTATAAATGCACTCTTTTATTTTGTTCTAACTATGAAAGCAACTGCGAGCCATTGTAGAAAGCATAGGAATGGAAGAAAATCAACATCACTCACAATATACCACGTGACTGTTCGTATATAACTGATATGGCTTCATTTGTGTGTCTAGCTTGTAGTGCAAAGACATTTTCTAGAATATGAAATTTTTCAAAGAATTTTTGCATTGACTAATGTTTGACAAATTTATTTTTCTGATTTATGTCATTCTTGTGTTCCTTGGAAATATTTTATTGGAAAATTCTACTAAATTTCTTTAAACGCATTTTTTGTTCTTTTTGAATATGCACACTTTATTTTTTAAGGTTTCAAGTGAACATGTCAGTTTATGAGTAACATACATCTTGATCAATGTCACTCACCCTTTTTATCATTTCTTCCATCTCCTGCAACCCTACCATTTCTTCACACTTTCTATTTCCACTTCACATGTATAAATTAAATATTATGACTTCAACCTCCTACCATCTTTCTTCCTTTGTCTAATTTATTCCCTTTGTATCCTCCTGACACCCCAAGTTTCAGCTTCCTGGTATTCAATTTTTTTATATACTGTAAATTAGTTGTTCAAAGGAATTACATCACTGGAATTATTTAGTTAATGTTTGTGTATATATGCATATGACCCTGTATACACTTACCTATATATCTATAAAGTAGATCTAAATTCCACATTCCATATGAAAGAAAAAGAACGTGTCCTTTGTCTCTCTGAGTCTGACTTACTTCACTTCACATAATTTTTCCAGGTTGATCTATTTGTCTGCAATTGATTTGTTCTTCTTCCTGATGAATGAGTAAACTTTTAATACTCATTTTATTGTTGGAAATCTACTTTTTCACCCAAAATTGATCTTTTTGAAGAACCCAAAGGCCCCTTGAATTAACCACTTGTTATATGTACTTACATTCTTTATATCAGGAAAGATTCTCCAGAAATATAGAGGGCAGAACCAATAGGATATATAGATAGATAGGGGCAGAGATGCAGATAGAGGTAGAGGTAGAGATAGAGATAGACAAAGATACAAGAGGTTTATAACAAAAGTAGGCTCTCTCATTATGGAGGCTCAAGTGTCTACATGCCTCCAGATCTGTCACAGAACAACTGAAGATACAGTTTGTAAAAGGGAGATTGGGAATGGGAGGAACTGTAATTTGATGGTTCAACATCCAGGAGCTCAGTGGTTCTAGATAAATGTTCCATCTGAAGGCGAGAGAAAATTTCTCATATTTTTCTTCTGTGTGGCTTTCAACTTAACAGATTGGATGATGTTTACTTCCCCTGATGAGAGATGGCCTTTATTAGACTATTTACTTAAACTGATCTCTCCTACAGACACCCTCATGGATTCATTAGAAATAGCATTTTGCTGAATATCTTAATCTATTCAAGTTGACACATAATATTGCACATCAACTTTATTTTGTTTTATAATCTGATTAAAACTAGGTATGCAGATTTGAAAAACAGTTGACTGACCTGGCATCAACTCCAGTCTTGTCTGCATTGCTACCATGTTTACAGAAAGCATCAACGTTCAATTCTGAGTTATGTATTTCTTTCTCTTTTCTTTTTTTTTCTATCTCTTTCTCTGTATTTTTTATTTTTGTGCCAGTACTGAGGCTGGAATGCAGGATCTTGTACTCTTGCCTAGGTTTTTTTGCTCAAGGCTAGTGCTGAGCCATTGTTCTACTTCCAGCTTTTTGATGGTTAATTGTAGATACAAGTTTATTGAGTTTGTGTACCTGGTGTGGCTTCAAACCTCAGTCCTCAGATCTCAGCCTTATGGGTAGCTAGAACTATAGGACTAGGCATTGGGTGCCTGGCTCTGAGTCATATCTTTCTAAAATAATGTGAATTCCAATGACAGACCAGTAATATTTTTTTATCACATACCAAGTGTATCAAGTGGGATTCTAATTGGAATAAGCATTTTGTTAGTTTTGAAAAGCTTGAAATGTGACTTTTAACAGTGAAGAGCTTAATGCTTCAATAATAAATATACAGATCAACTTGTGTACCATGTCTTCAATCTAACATCAAGGTATTCTCAAACTGGTACAGCTGCTGAAAGTCAATTAGTAAGTGTGAATGTAAAACATTCGGAATAATACATTATACTTGATTTCACCTTGCTGAGTAACTTCAGAAAGCCACTGAGTTGACCTGGTACTTCTACCATATGACAATGACTTCTACCATATGTTGCTCTAAGTAGTGAGATTTAACCTAAGATGAACCCAAAACATGCTGTAAATAAAGCAAAAGTTTACTTTAGGAATCATTCATGGAATTTTTTTCCTGTTCAAATAGTATATACAACCTTAAACAAGAGAAGTATTTGTGTGTATGTGCTTTGCTCTGCAAAGAAAGCATTGTACTGGATTTCAAAATAATTGTACTGTAAATCTGTCTGAACTGGTATTGTGGCCATTAGCAAGTCATTAATTTTGGAATGGTCCTTATATTAAAAAAAGGGGAAAAGTCTCATCTTGTAAAATTCCATATGAAAGTAAACATGACAGTATTTTGAAATCTGCTATATAGCACAAGATAGAAAGGATAAATATGCAAAACAATTTTTGGCATTACTCAGGGCTCCAGTTTCTGGCCCTAAGTTCTATGTGGTTGGTCTCATAGCCAATGGTAATGACTTCACTAGGGTGATTGACTGAGAAGCTGTCCTTCCCACACCAGATTCAACAGTCAGTGCGCCGTGTCTCTGAAGGAAACCTCTGTCCAGGGGCCTCCGCTTGTATTCATAGAAGAGGCAGGACTCAACTTCTTGGCCTGTATATACTTGTGGATATCTGCTTTCCTCCTTTGGGAAGGCAGAGGACTCTTTCTCCACCTACTCTCTAGTCAGCACATCCCTCTCACATAGCTCTCCCAGTCCTTGTTCCCAAGAATAAGATGATTGATTCCTTTAGTGGAAGATTCTCTGCTAAACTAGCTCAGCTGGTCAGATTAGTAATCCATTAAGGGTCCTGGTCCCTAGGGAAAATACGGTCTAAGAGTGGCTTCAATGCAGTCACAGCCTGTGCACTCTGAAAATCAGAAGTTCTTTCATCAAAAGCCTTGTTTTTCCTTTCTTCTTTTCCCCTGTGTTCTTCCTTCTTTCCTTTGTCCTGTTCTTCCTTCTTAATTTCCTTTCCTTCCTTCCTTCTTTCTTTCCTTCCTTCCTTCCTTCCTCCTCTTCTTTCTCTCTCTCTGGTTCTATTTTTCTTTCTCTCTCCCTTCCTTCTTTTCTTCTTTCCTTCCTTCCTTCCCCCCCTTCCTCTCTCCCTCCTTCCTTCCTTCTTTCCCTCCTTCCCTTCCTTCCTTTTTTCTGCACTTCCCTCCCTTCCTTCCTTCCTTCCTTCCTTCCTTCCTTCCTTCCTTCCTTCCTTCCTTCCTTCCTTCCTCCCTCCCTCCCTCCCTCTCTCCCTCTCTCTCCTTTTCTCTCTCTCCTCTTTCTCTCTTTCTGATATTGGCGTATCAACTTAAGGCTTCTTGCTCACTGGTCTGGTGCTCTGTGGCATGTGTCTTGCCCCATTCCTTTTTACTTTGGTTATTTTTTAAAATTAGGTTTCACTCTTCACCAGGAGCCAGCCTCAGAGTTACCTTCCTGTCTATGCTTCTCTGTATCTGAGATTACAGACTAATGCTACCACGTCTAACTTATTTGTGAAAATGGAATTTTACTAACTTTTTGCCTATGGTGACTGGAACCACAGCCCTTCTCATATATCAGGCATAAGCTACTTCATCGGGCTAACACATTATATCTTCTGTGTAATCCTTGATCCACGATTATTGGATGTCCCAGTAATTTCATTACTGATGAGGACCTTTATTTCGAAACTTCTGTTTAATTTTGGTGCATGAGAAAATATTTTTATTTTCTTCCTGCCATGCTTTGAATATTTCTCCCCATGTTCAGGTGGTGGGAACTTATTCTCCAAAGAAGAAGTGGTAGGAAGTGAAAGGGTAGAGGGCAAAGGTCTCTGTCCTCATGAGAAGACATATCTTTACTACAGTTGTGACTTGTATATTATCTTGCCTTTCTGCCTTCTACCATGGAATAACTGAGTAGGAAGACCCTTATCAAATTATAACATCTCAATCTAGGACTTCAAGCCTCCATAAATTTCTGGATTTTTTAAAATTAATAAACAATCCAGTCTCATGTGATCTGTTACAGCAACAGCAAAAGAACTGAGAAAATTCTTGACACTGTTCATCTGTTTCTTTCTGATATTTGTTCCCCTCTGTGATTTTCTTGGTATCCTCTCTTATATCTTTGTGTTTCTGCAAGTGTTTCTATTGACTTTTGGCTTTCTGGGATTCATTTTTGTAATTAAAAATGCATTTACGACATAAAATGTTTAAATTTTTTCTTCATTTTGTATATATTTTCTTCTCTGTGTACATTGCATATATTTTCTTTTTTCTGTACTTATTATTATTGTTATTAGCTTTAAGTAATTGTGCATTTAACAACACAGCTTATGAATACAATACATTTTGATCAATGTCACCCCTTTCAACCTTTTCACTATTCTTTCCTGTATCCATCCCTTCCCTCACACTTTTTAATTTTGTAGAATATACATCGATTCTTCACTGAGTTTTCCCCATCTTTTCATTTGTCTACCCTGTCCTCTCTCCTTGACCCAATTTGGCCCCTACCCTTTGGAGTACCTCTAAGTAACTTTTGCATCCTGTTGGTTTTGTGGCTTTAACTTTTGATCTGGGAACCACTTTGAGCCACAAGAAAAAGTCTCAGCGACTTTGCTACCCTGGCTGGCTTTTGAATTATCGCTCTCAGATCTCAGCCTCCTGAGTAGCTGGGATTACAAGCATGAGCCACTAATGCCTGGCTATCCTGAACTATTCAAAATAATCCCAAACTCACAGTGTTAGAAGTCTCTCGTACAGAGTATGTCACCGTGGGGAAATATGATCAGCACAAGTTCTCACAGACCTTGAAATTCTCTTCTCTTGTGCATGTGTGTCGATTTTCTAAAGAAGGATTGTTTCCTCAGGACCTCAGGTGGTTTTTCTGAAAAATAATTAGAGAGATAGGAAAACTGAGGAAAAAAAGAGTTTTCCCTGTATTTTTGTGAAGTTCTATAATATGGCATCCGGTGTGCTTCTATGCACCCCACAGCACTGAATTTGTGACAATGTCCTTTGACTTTGATCTCTAACATGGATTAGGATATCCAGTGTATTTAGAATGACAGAAAGCAGCATGGGACTGACAAGTAATGGAATAGGCTTTTATGTTAGAACTGTCTTCCTGGCATTGCTCCTTAGAAGTGGCGTTCCCTGACACACATCTCCCTAACCTTTCTCATCTTCAGTTCTCTTAGCAGTGACATTTCATCAGAACATAATAAAATAATAATTGAGATGCTCTGCATGTGGTAAATACTCACCCAATGATAATTCCATTTTATTATTTTATAACTTTCATTCTAAAAAAGAAAGATCAGCTTATAATGTGCTAACCATAACTTGGTTGAGTTCAGAGATATTTATATTAGGTTTCCCTGAGATAAAAATCACACAACTTTAGAAACTAAAATTTCATCTCTTCATAGGCTACAGAAAAGCTTATAATAATCTATGAAAATTACAGTTTCATATCTCATAATCTAATAAATTTCCCTCATCATCTCCAAGACAATTTCTCTTCCACTTCATCTTCATTTTCAGACCAAAATTTAGCAGGTTTACTCTGTTGTAGAACAGAGTGGAGAAATAAAATACTCTAGGATATCACATTAAGATATCACATTAGGAAAACAAGCAGAGAGAGGCAAGAGCTATCAGAGCACAGAAATGAAAGGTGGTTGGTGTCATAAAATATTCAAACGCAGTTTAATCAGCAATGAGATATGTAAGTGAGCTTAATTAGAAATACATATTATTATTTGACTTCAATGTACAAAATTAAAAATTAAAGCAATCTTAGAGCATACATAATCAGTGAGGCATCATACATTGCGAAATGAGTCTGAGGTTGTAATTGGTGTGTGCAATTTAAAATTAATTAATTTTAGTTAGCATACATGCAGACAAATGTGAAATCAACAAATTTTAAATATTAAACTCGTAATTATAGTGACACTGGTATGTTGCTATCCGGAAGCAAGGTGTCTCTATGACATGAAGTCACCTTCTGCTGTAATGAGCTGTTTTTGATGAAATCAAGAAGCTCTTCTGGCTACAAAATGTGTGGACAGTAGTGATTGCATGAAATGTGCCCACTCCTAAATTTCTCTTAATTAGAATTCACACTGGTGTTTTGCCTGTGTCAAATTTTCTTTCTTATCACATCTTAAATGAAAACAGGACTTAATTTTAATTAACACATCATTGCAGGTAGTCCAATATTAATGTTCACTAAGCCCTTTTGAAGATTCATTAACAGCCATTTTATGATTAACAGACCCAAGAGGCAGATAGAAAACTGGAAGACAATTTTTTAGTGATTTCAGTATTGATTTTTAAAAAATACTGAGTACATAAGGACATTGCTTAGGATGTGACATTGCTTAGCACCTTGAGGTGCTAAGATCTGTACACATACATCAGTAGATATGCAAGTAAATAAAATGAGAGGAGGAAGAGGGAAACATGTACTTATATATCTAGATACCACTATTTATTTTAGATATATACATAGAGATACATACAGATAGATAGAGATGGGTATAAATATATGGCAATTCCTATATGTGTATGTATATAGGTGTATATGCATATGCACATATATATATACACACATACATATATACAATGTATATGTGTTGTAGACAGCAAGACAATCAGAGAGAGAGAGATGATAAATAGATAGATAATTATGTATACTCAGGGTTCTCAAGAAAAGCAGAACCAAAAGATATGTGTGCATCCATATGCACATGACTCCTAGAGATTTAAGTGAATTTGCCAACTTCACAGATTATGTACTTAATTCTGAAATGCCAAGAGTTTTTTTTCTACATAAAATTCACATCTTGTTTATTGATGGAGCTCTGTTTTGGAGGAATATGTCATTAGACAATTTCATCATTGTTTGAATGGCACTGAATGTATGTTTACAAATTTAAATGGTAGAGGTCAATTGCTTGAGCTAGCTCCTGATAAAAATCCAGAGACACAATGTAAGTGCAAAGGAAGAGCCTGCTGGCATTCCAGCAGAGCATCTATATTTAGTCCCATGGTGAAACAATAAACAGGCTCCTTTTGGCCTCTTTTATAAGGATGTTAATCCCATCACAATGTGAAGTTCTGGGAACTATTTGCTTCCCAAGGTCCCACTTTTCTCACTATTCTCCCAGTGCTTATTAGGCTTCAATATATTATTGTGAAGGAACACAAACATTTATACCATAGCTGATATTCATAGCTCCAAATAATAAGGCCCATTTCCAATCTCACAATTGATATGAAAATTGTCACAGATTTAAGCATAAAATGTAAAGTAAGGGAAGAGATGAATATGGTGAGAAGGATGAAAGGGATGACATTGAGAGCAAAATACATTGTATTATTTTCTTTTCTTTTTTTTTTTGTCAGTCATGGGGCTTGAACTCTGGGCCTGGGCACTGTCCCTGAGCTTTTCAGCTCAAGGCTAGTGCTTTACCTCTTGCATTTTCTGTTTATGTGCTATTGAGGAGTTGAACCCAGGGCCTCATGCATGGCAGGCAAACACTCTACCACTGAGCCACCTTCCCAGCCCCAGATATATTGTATTCTTAAACTGCTTTATTAAATGGCAACTCCTTTGTATATCTATTTTAAAAAAACAAAAAAAGTGAAAACATATAACTTTAAGAAGAAATCACAGAAGAAAAATCATTAGCAACTATGGGTTGGTGCAGTATTCTTTGACAGGATACCACAATGACCCATAACATAACATCTGACAAATTAGACTTCAGAAAAATTAAATTGTTTTCTCAGTAAAAGGCACTTTAAGATACTAAAGACAAGGTAGGTCCTGTGAGAAAATATTTACAATCTACATATCTGACAAAGGACTATTCTAAAATACATTAAGGACCTGTAAGGGAGGGAGTAACAAATTCAACAAGGAATGTACTCACTACCTTACTTATATAATTGTAACCCCTCTGTACAATACCTTGACAATAATATTTGGAAAAATTTAATATCAAAAAAAGCAAATAGCTCATTAGAATCTGGGCAAAAGATACCATATTTTACTGACCAAGTTATGTGGTTGCTAGAAAAGCACATGGAAAAATGTTTAACTGCATCAGACAATTCCTATTTTAGACATTTCCTTTTCATATGCTTAATAGGTAATAAAAACAGAAATGTTTCATTTCCAACAGAATAAACAATGAAACTTATTGAAATATTTCTAATAAATTTACGTTATATTATTTATGTTTATATTTTATGTTTGTGACATATTTATATCAATTTTTAAAATATTTTATTGTAGAGATACTGTCCAGAGGGGTTGTTACATGATTTAGGTAATGAGTACAATTCCTAACAAGCATTGTTGCCTCCTCCTTTGTTTTTCCCCTACTCTCCCTTCCCTCCCAACCTCCCCAATTCCTCCCTCCCCTCCCCAAAGTTGTAAAGTTTGTTTTCAACATAGTGTCTTATACATCTCATTGCAATTTTATATTTATGTTTAATTTTATAACATAGAATAAATGAACCATAAAACTCATTTTTTTTCTTTTTTCGGCGTTTGAACTCAGGGCTTTATGCTTGTTATGTTTGTAAGCTTTTTGTTGAGATTTTGGAGTTCCAATTTTTTTCTGTCTGAAATGGCTTTGAACTATGTTCCTCCAGATCTCAGCCTCCTGAGTATCTAGGACTACAGGCATGAGCCACAAGTACTGGATTGCAAAATATCTCTTAAGCCAAAACCATTATTATTTTGTAAACCCCATCAGTTTTTTATTTTCAACATTTGTTTCATGCCCAAATTATTCACAACTCTTTAATTCTGAGATCAGATAATAAACAGTCCAAATTATCATTGTGATAGGCTATCTGAAGCACCTCTAATGACAACACCCAAATTCACTAATTTCTGGACTTTGTAGTAAATAGTATTCTCAGAGGAGACATCAAAACTCAGGTTCCTACCTACCTTCTGAATAGTCCTTGCTAAGATTGTTTACAGCACATAAAATACAATTCTTCAGATGAAATTTACTTTTAGATAATTTACTTCTTGACATGATCGTGATTCTGAACTGGATTGTTAAGATGTAAAACAAAACAATGTGAAATTTATGTGGAACAAGAGACATAGCTTTGACAGTTATCTTTTCTATCAGGCAGAAACAATAATCATTATCAGCTTTAGCTGATACAAAGTAGGACCTAAATATGCAAGTTTGTAAATCATCCAGGGTCAAGAAAGTGGTGTTATATTTCTTTTTTTTTTAATTTTTTTTATAGTGAAAATACTGTACAGAGGGGTTACAATTACATGGGCAAGTTAATGAGTACATTTCTTATCAAACATTGTAGCCTCCTCCTTTGTTTCCCCTTCCCATCCATTCCCATCCTCCCTCCCCCCACCCCAATCTTCCACCCTTCCCCACCCCCTCCACACCAAAGTTGTAAAAAGACTGGTGGTCTTCATTGGGCTTACCAGAACCTGGCATTAATACTAAATAGTAACATGATTACCATTTTTGTCTAACTTCCAATTAGTGTAAAGGCATTGCTTCTGAACTTTATGCAATGGGCCCCTTTTGTATAAGTCCTGGTGCCAGTTCTGTTCTGTGTTGCCATTTTTGCAAGTGTATTGGTGCTACAGCTCCAATATCTTTTACATTTGATTGCATTTATCTTTCCAATATAATACTTTACTCACTGTACTGATGAACAAATTTAGACACTATTTGTGCTAGTACTTGGGCTTGAACTCAGGGTCTCGGTGCTGTTCATTAGCTTTGTGTTGGTTAAATGGAATAAGAGTCTCATGGACATTCCTGTGTTGGCTGGCTTTGAACCTCAATTCTCAGATTTCAGCCTCCTGAGTAGCTAGGATTGCAGATGATAGCCACCAGCACCTAGCTTACAGTCTTTTAACAGTGTAATTTTTTTACAGGTGTATTTATTAGTTATTTAGCATTGCATAAGAAATTATTACTTTTGCCACATTTCATTGGTTAGAAAAATGAAACTAAGCCAGTCTGCCCCCAAGGGTAGGGGATAAGACAGAACATGAATAAACAGTTGAGGTGGCCCGCACAGCATGTTGTACTTATTTTCTTAAATAAATAGAATCTCACTTTACAAATTGCCTCTGCAAGATTTAATGCCTGAATAATAAGAGTTCTACAATAGAAATTTTGCTTAGCACTGAAAACAACCTCTAATCCTCTTAACTGTACTGCAAGTTTTGTTCATCTCCTTTTACAATGTAAGGAAGTATGGCTCGGCAGGGTTAAGTAATTTGCTGGTATGTGGGAGAAAGCATACGGCACGCTTGAAAACCAGGGTTAGCAACATGCTGCTTAAATATGATAACGGTAAACATTGATGAGGATAGGAAATCAACATTGTTCTTACTCATCCAATCTTGATGGCCAGCTCCTATCCCAAATACAAGACACAATCCAACGACTTTTCTCTAGACTTTATGCTAGATGTGTCCAGAAGAGTATAAAACAGCAGCGTAGCTTTAGTTCATATTGCCATATGTGAGTAAGTCTATGACCTTTGGATTCTTTGAAATAACCCGGAACCTATGATTTAATAATATGTAACTACTCCCTGCCAAGCTTGCTGTAATTATATTATTTATTGCAGAGTAATGCTACTGATCCTTTGCAGTACTAGATAGAATGTTGATGCCAACAATATTGGAAATATGTTTTATGAAGCAGTTGGACAGAAAAATCATATCTTAATTGTGTTTTTAAAATCACAACCAAGAGAAAAATCCCTTTTTCCTGTTTGTGATTTTTTGTTTTGTTTTGTTTCCCAGGTTGTTTTTTTTTTATCTAAGCATTATCTTGAAGGACATAGAAGACCCTGGAATTGACATCCTTGTCTAGTCTCACCCATGTGATTTCATTGCTAAATGAAGGCCACAGAAGATTGGAAAGATGTCATGATGTGTGTACATGTGTGTGTATGTGTGTGTGTGGGGGGGTGTCCTTCTAGCTTTATTCTTTATCTTTATTTAATTCCCCCAACTATTTATTTACTTATTAATTTAATAGTTATTCATCTTTCCAGTACTTGCTTCCAATTTGTTTTATAAATTGTTTCTGATCATGTCACTTTTTTATTATGTGTAAGACAAAATTCAAGGATTACCTTAGAAGCCTTCTTAACTACCTGACTACCACCTATTATTATAAACACACAATCAGAATATACAGAACAACACCTGTCTCAATCACCCTTTCCAATTTTACTTCTTTATCTTTTTATATTGCTATATAGGATGTGTGTGTATGTGTTTATTATGTGTGTGTGTATGTGTGTGTGTGTGTGTGTGTGTGTATACTCTGGAACTATGGTTTGAACTCAGATTCTGTACTCTATCTCAGATTTTTCCTCTTGAGGCTGGCATTCTACCACTTTAGCTGTGCCTCCAATTTCATACCATATGGTTTTTAACTAACACATGCACCTTTCTAATTTCATTTTAACATTCAGGTAAACCTTTCCTTTTTATTTTGGTTCTCACCGGGTAGAACTCATTTTATTTTTTAATAACCATGAGTAGATTATGTCAACAAAAGAGTTAAAATCAGACATAAATCCAGGTAATCACTGTGGTCATCTGTACTGAGTAATCTGTTAAGATTATTAAAAGCCCTCTGGATCCTTACAGAAATCACCTGGACTCCAAAATACACCTTTCTGAACCTGTTGTCTAGTAAATATTTACAGTTTTATCTCAAGCTTCTATGATTGTCAGATCAATAACAAAAGGTTAATTTGTTAAATATTCTCAGATTCCCCATTTTTATGAATCATGGATGTATTTTCTGAAAATTTTTATTGCATAGAAACTAGTAAATTACTATTAGCCTAGTTTGTGGT
Source organism: Dipodomys ordii (assembly GCF_000151885.1). Lineage (NCBI taxonomy): Eukaryota > Metazoa > Chordata > Mammalia > Rodentia > Heteromyidae > Dipodomys > Dipodomys ordii. The sequence continues at coordinate 438,477 of NW_012267315.1, forward strand.
TTTAGGGATAATAAATAAAATTCTGTAAAGTATCTCTTAGGTATGTAGGGCCTATATTTACCCTAAATACTTAGAATCATGTATTCCTATTCAGGGAAATGAATCACATATTTACTACCATCTTAATGTAACTTTAAATATGCTGATCTATGGTAGTATTTCCAGGTAGTAATCTCTCCTTTACTAGGTCATTGACCATATAGAAACCAGTTGTCTTTTTACTAAATACATTGTGGGCAAGCGAATGCCAAAGGTGTTAAACATGCTGTCTATTTCCTTTGTGAAATGATGTTTCTGGATTATCTTAAGAAGGTGGTACATTCTGTTGAGTGACTGTTGTTAAATGGTAGAGAAAAAGAAATCCTGTCAGTCTTAGATGGGATGAAGGAAGAAGTGTGAACAAGAAGACAAATTTCACCTAGAAACAGAAGTTAATGGCCTAGGAAATTTGTTCAACAGGATCCTAGCAGAGAACTTCCCAAACATACAAAAAGATAGGCCTATTCAGATAAAATAAGCTTTTAGAACTCCAAACAGACCAGACCAGAATAGGACATCCCACCATCACATTATAATCCACACAGGACCAACTCAGACCAAGGAAAAGATC
>NW_012267315.1:443526-450112 GCF_000151885.1 Dipodomys ordii
TGGTAAGAAATGTATGCATTATCCTGCCCATGTAATTGTAACCCCTCTGTACAGTATGTTCACAAATAAAATAAAATTAAATTAAAAAAAAGAAATGTATTCATGACCTTGCCCATGTAATTGTAACCCCTCTGTACGTTATTTTCACAATTAAAAAAGGAAAAGAATATAAAAAAGAGAAAAAAAAGACAAATTTGCTTTCAGGAGAGATATTTCTTTTTATATTTATATTTGGCTCTTTTAATTTTATTTATAGAATCAGTGAAACACAATGTTTATAACAAGTTATTGAGATATGTTGTGAATTATAGGGAAAGGCCATGTTAATATCATCGGAAGAATTTCTCAGGATATTTAAGATTCAAGATATTATAAGGCCAACATTATTTTACTATGAAGAATATTCTCTCATAAACTTCCATCAAGTCTGTGGGGTTATTTAAAATTTTTTATTTTATATTAGCATATGTTAATTACACAAAGGGATTTTATACATATATCCAATGTTCTTTGATCATATTTATCTCCCCTATCATTCAACATTCTTCCCATATTTTCTCTCCCATTCTTGCTCAGAAAACCCTCTTTTCCTTTCCTTCCTTCCCTTCCTCCCTCCCTTCCTTCCTTCCTTCTTTCCTTCCTTCCTTCCTTCTTTCTTTCTTTATATCTCTTTTTCTTTCTGTCTTTCTCTCTTTCTCCTACCTTCCAAGCTACCTAGCTATCTCTATAGAGAGTGTATATATCTGGTTCTATCCATTTTTTTCTAGAAAAGACATGATTTCATCCTTTCTTCTGACTAATAAAATCTATTGTGTGTACACATATACATGCATATATATGCAACATTTTCTTCACTCAATACTTGATGAGCACATAGGGTGATTCTTCTGCTTATTAAGAATAATGTTATAGTAAACACAGCAGTGTAGGTATTTCTATTGTATGTTGATTTACCATTCCTTCAGATATATGCAAAGTAGTATAGCAGGATAACATGATATCACAATGCTCAACTTCAAATCAGATCATAGTTTCATAGTAGCAAAACAGCACAATATTAGCACAAAACAGACATATAGACTAATGCAATAGAAAACCCAGAAGTAAGCCTGCATAACTACAGTCATCTGATCTTTGACAGACGTGGCCAAAGCATCGTCTGATGAAAAGGCAGCCAAAAATGATGCTGGGAAAATTGGACCTCTAGGTGTAGAAGATTGAAACAGGATCCTCATCTCTCACCAGGTTAAAAATCAATTCAAAATAAATCAAATAACATAAGACCCAAAAGTTTGAAACAACTACAAAAAAATAGGGGAAAATACAGGCACAATCAACACATTTCTGAATAGGATTCCAATAGCTCAAAAAATAGTAAGAAGAATTGACAAATGGAATTACATCAAATTAAAAAGCATTAGCACATCAAAGGAAACAAACTTCCGAATGGGGTAAAAGATATGTTTGCCTGGGATGACAGATTGCTATTCTCTCATGATGGAAGAAATCCAATGTAATCAAACTATCCCTAGGTGTCTAGTTGATCCTGCCCGCACCTTCAATCCTCGGAATAATGCCATCTGGGTGCTGGATTTGACCTCTGTTACTGGCAATTTGGATACTCAGCAGGTTAGCAGTCAGATCAGCTATGGTGTGCAGGATTTTATATTGTGGAATTTACATGGGAGTTTTCATGGCTGCCAAAATGACCACTTTGTTCATAAATCCATTAAGCAAATCCAAGGTAGCTGAGAGAAAATGCTCACTGATAAGTGATCTTATCCACCTGGTTATTGACAGTCTGAGACATACAGAATGCAACCCAAAAGCATTTTCCTAGGAGGAAAATATATTGTTTTTTCCATTCTTTGAGGAATATCGATATCCTTCTTCCTTGTATTTCCCAGGAACTGGTTCTACAATTCCCCCTGTGATTATAGAGACTCACATTTGGTTACAATCTCTGCTGATTTGGTATTGATTTGATTAGATAGATTATGAAATGTGTTAGTAGCATTGCATCCCTATTCTCACTATATAGCCCTTCAAAAATTAGGTACTACCATATGACCCTGAAAATCAAAACAAATATATTCATGGATTTTTCTGTAATTGCATCCATCTGGTCAGAAATGACTATATATTATAATGTAGCATATGCCACTTCAGTAATATATTATTCCCCTTAAAATGTAGATTCCAAAGTCACAATGTGAAAACTGAAGACCGAGCCTGCTTTGTATTCAGACTGTCTTCAGAGACAAGTGAAGACAGCTAGTTCCCACACAGATCTACAAAAATGCTGACATTTCTTTCATAAAAGCAGGCTTTAGAGCCTTAGTAAAAACTAGTTCCTCTTAGGATTCTTGAAGAAAGGACCTATTCCAAATTTCTGTACTCCAAGGCCTTTAAACTCCCATTCTCTATTGAATTCCAGAGATATCCTGGAGTTTCAGTGATCTGAAGCTTTAATAGACAAGTAAGAAATATCTTAGATCCTCTCCAAGGTCATGAATTGCTGCTCTAGTACCCTTAAAATTCAATTTCCACCATTGTCTCCTTGTGATGATTATGCTTGATTGTCACTCTTGAGGGTTGAGAGACACCTAGGAGATTAGCACAGTGCGCCAGGGATGTGTTTATAAGGACAATTCCAGGCAGCAGTCAATCATGATTGCTCTGATCACTCAGTGGTTTGATAAATTGATGACTTCAGGTTTTCAGTAGATTCTTGAGAGATTCTAAAGATATAGAAAGGTAAGGACTAGTTGGCAGAAGTGGGTCTTTGAGAGCAAAGCTTTGGAGGGTATGTCTTGATATAGATCCCTTCCTGTTACACTTTTCTGCTTTCTAGTCACCATAAAGTGAATAACTTTACACTGCATGTTTTTGCTATCATGCTTCTCTTCTGCCTCTTCTGCCTCACTTCCCATTGTGAACCCAGAAACAATGGAGGCAACCAACTGTGGACGAAATGTTTGAAACAGTTAGACAAAATAAAACTGTTATTCTTAGAGATTCACCATGTTGAATTTTTTTTTTACTAAGGGAAAAAGTAATTATCCTTCTGGCTCTGTATATAACAGATTATGGAATGCCAGTTGCCGGCAGCTCATTCATATATTCCTAGCTACTCAGGAGGTTGAGAGTCAGGAGGAATTACATGTCAAGGCCAACTTGGGCAGGAAAGTTCCTGAGAACCTATCTAAAAATTAGTAAAAAACAGGATTGGGCCGGGCGCCTGCGGCTCACACCTGTAATCCTAGCTCTCAGGAGGCTGAGAGCTGAGGGTCATGGTTCAAAGCAGCCCGGGCAAGGAAAGTCCGTGAGACTCTTATCTCCAATAAACCACTAGAAAACCGGAAGTGGTGCTGTGGCTCAAGAGGTAGAGCACTCACCTTGAGCTGAAGAGCACAGGGACAGCCCAAGCCCAGAGTTCAAGCCCCACAACCAACCAAAAAAACAAACAAATCAAGATTGGACACATGGGTTAAGTTCAAGCCTTGAGGTGTGTGAGGGAGAGTGAGAGAGAGAGAGAGAGAGGAGAGAGAGAGTCACATTTCCAACCAGAAGAGATAATGTTTCCTTGTTCTTTTGGTATAGGTCAGGCCATTGAAATCTCTTTATGATTATAAAACAACTACTTTTGTTTTTCCTTCCTTCCTTCCTTCCATCCTTCCTTCCTTCCTTTTTCTTTCTTTCTTTCTTTCTTTCTTTCTTTTTTTCTTTCTTTCTTTCTCTCTCTCTCCTCTCTATCTTTCTCTTTCTTTCTATCTCTCTCTTTCTCTCTTTTTCTCTCTTTCTCTCTTTCTCTCTCTCTCTCTCTCTCTCTCTTTCTTTCTTTCTTTTGGCTGATACTACTGGCCAGACTTCAGGGGGCTTTGAAACTCAAGATTCAAAACTTTATTAATTCTAGCCAATACTTTAACAAAAGACCCCTTTCAAAAATATTGGAGGTATACTTCATAAACATAAACATAGCTATATATGTTTATGTGTGTATATGATATACACACTATATCTATATATGTATATGTATACATACTCATGAGAGAAGTCCTTTTATAAAAGTAACGGATGGAGTCGGAAGTGTTTCTTATCATTAGATAATGACCAGCCCAGAGGTTGTAGATACCTTGGGAAATGCATATACTTTCTGAATCTTTTTTATTTATATTTACTGGAGAAATCTGTTTTGCTGGTTATGAATGTGGAATTGTATTTTGTGTGTGTGTTACAAACAAGACCCCACATCTGTTCCATGTCAAACTTCTGTGCTAATTCCTACAGCTCACATAACGTGTGAAGTCAGTTCTGACAGCCTTTCATCTTTTTACTGATGGAGTCCATAGTTTGAAATATTTTTGTGTCAGCAAGACATAATCATGTTTATCGCCCCAAATATTTTAATATGACTATAAATATTCATATGTATATTTGTGCTATCTATGTTTCTATCCACCTCCCTGCTGACATGCCTTCATTTCTGTATCCCATATTCTTTTATTTGACTATTTTTAAGTGTACATTAATCTAAGTTGGTATCAGCAGCATTTAATTATGTCTCCATATTTAACAATAACATGGAATACCATTTATCATCATAGAATTTTTATTAACTATTGAGTCTAATTCTCAACTCAATATCCTTCTACTAATCTATTTTTTCACCACTATTATCGTATCACTCTGTTTTCTACCTGATACCAACTCTTACTAATTTTTTGCATGCTGAAACTGCACTTTTAATATTATCCCCTAGATAAAATGACTCAGGTACTGGAAATTATCTAACAGTTTATTGGGAATTTGAATTGGGTTAAATATTTAAGTTCAATTAAGAAATAACTTGTAATGCCTACAGTGCTATTTACACTGAGAAACCCAATATAACTTTCCCTTTATTTAGTTAGTTATAGGTATTCATCTACAAAGTATTTTAGTTTGTATGATAAGCCCTTCACATTTATAGTTACATAATTTGGTCAAGTTTTTTTTTTATTAAACCATGAATAGCTGTTTTTCTCCTAGTTGAACTAATGTCTAGGATATTCTTAATTTATTTATTTTGCTTGCTATCTTTGCATCTACTTCCCTAATCTTTTTGTATTTCCATATACACTATCATAGTGATTGAAATTAGTGACATTTTGTTTATTCTTTTCCAATACTCAGCAATACATTATGATCTAGTACTATAAACTCTGGTGCAATGTGCAAATATGATTGTAATAAGAATTTCTTACCACCTTTCTCATTTAACTTTGATCATAATATGTAAACCAGTTTTGCATTAAAATTTTACTTCATTAAATTTCCAATGCCCAACCTTCATGATATTCAAGATATGAAACTCTTTAATTTTTAGGTAGTGAATGAACTTTGTCTACAGAAATAGAGTGCTTCACTGGCGTTAGCATCTGATTGATATCAGCACATGTTTTAATCTCTGAATCATTAAAAATACTAAAATAACCTTGTACGTGATGAAATTAAACTACCATTGTATCTCCCAAATAAAGTCTGCTTGGTGTAGTAATACTTTAATACACTTCAAGATTTGTTGAATAGAATTCTATCTTGTTTTTAAATTTTATTTATGTCTGGGTCTTTCTCGTACATTTTAGATTTTCTATTATGACAATAATAAGTTACCACTGGATAAGGTTAGACTTACAAAATATCAGGAGATTATTTCATGTTTTATGACATTAAAAGCAAAGCTGTTTTATATTCAGGTATGTATTGGTAAAGAAGCACAGAACCCATATTCATTCTATGTACAACATGTTACCTGGCTTTGACGAAGGGTAGTTCAACCACTTGAAAACCCCAACACTACTCTTACCTGTGATATTAGAGATAAGGAAATTGAGAAATTGAACAACACTCAGGATCTATTTTTTGATTGTTTGCTTTTTGCTGGTTATGGGGCCTGAACTCAGGGTTTGAGAGCTGTCCCTGAGCCTCTTTGTGCTTAAGACAAGTGCTCTAAAATGCTTGATAAGAAATGTACTCATTATCTTGCCCATGTAATTGTAACCCCTCTGTACAGCATTTTCACAATAAAAAATAAATAAAAATTAAAAAAAGACAAGTGCTCTACCAGTTGAGCCACAGTACCACTTCTAGCTTTTTGTGAATATTTTTTTATTAATAAGTTTTTTATTGTGAAAATACCATACAGAGGGGTTACAATTACATGAGCAAGGTAATGAGTACATTTCTTATCAAGCATTGTTGCCTCCTCCTTTGTTTCCCCTTACCTCCCATCCCCCTACCCAAGTTGTTTTTCGACATAACATTTTGTACATCATTGTTGCAATGGATCCACCTGTATCCCTGGAGGTTCCTCAAAAGACTCCACATAGAGCTCCCCTATGACCCAGCAATCCCACTTTTGGGCATTTACCCAGAGGATCACAAACAAGACCATACTAAAGCTACCAGCACAATTATGTTTATAGCAGCATTATTTACCATAGGTAAGATATGGAACCAACCCAGATGCCCCTCAGTAGATGAATGGATCAAGAAAATGTGGTATATATACACAATGGAATTCTATGCCTCCATCAGAAAGAAT
>NW_012267315.1:452382-454670 GCF_000151885.1 Dipodomys ordii
TGGAGGCATAGAATTCCATTGTGTATATATACCACATTTTCTTGATCCATTCATCTACTGAGGGGCATCTGGGTTGGTTCCATATCTTAGCTATGGGAAATAATGCTGCAATAATCATAGTTGTGCTGGTGGCTTTAGTATGGTCTTGTTTGTGATCATTTGGGTAAATGCCCAAAAGTGGGATTGTAAGTGATTTGAAAATAAACACTGAACACCAAATTAAGGAAGTAAATAAGTTCATACAAGACCTAAAACAAAGCTCCAACAAAGAATTGGAAGCCATCAAAGCCAACCAACTAGAAGAAAAAGAAATAAAAAACAAAGTTGAAAGTCTTGATAGTAGGTTAGACCATGCAGAAGATCAAATCTCGGGGATTGAAGACAGCCTAGATATTACAGAGAAAGAACATACAACTATCCAAGACAAATCCAAGAAATATGATAGATCTATTCAACATTTGGAAGACACCATCAGAAGGCCTAATCTGAGGATAATGGGTGTAGAGGAGCAACTACTGACAGAAGGTAAAGATCTAGGAAATTTGTTTAACAAGATCCTAGCAGAGAACTTCCCAAACATGTGATTTTTTTGTTTCTTTTGTATGTTTTTCCTTCCGCTTTCTCTGTATTTGATTCTGGTATCCTCCACCTTGTATATACACTTTTCTAATTTGGGGAGGAGAAGGGAAAAAACAAAATGCTTAAATAGGGATACAGGTTGGCTCATTGTAACAATGAGATGTACAAGACACTATGTTGAAAATGAACTTTACAACTTGTGTGTGGGGGGAGGAGTTGGGAAGGTTGTGAGGGAAGGGACGGTAGGAGAAAAACAAAGGAGGAGGTAATGATGCTCGATAGGAAATGTACTTATTCCCTTACTCATGTAACTGTAATCCCTATGTACACCACTTTTACAATTAAAAATATTTTTTAAAAAGCTGCTTCAATTGGTCCCTTTCACCTGATGTTGAGCATGTTTGCATGTGTTAGCCATCCTTTTCTGATCACTGCCCCTCTTGTTTCTTCAAATAATTACTTTATGATAATAGAGGCATTACTTGTGAATTCCTAACATCAAGACTGGCTGCATTAATTTTGTTTGAAAGTGCTTGGACTCGATCAAAATCATCTTGTTGTTATAATTCTTATTGCAGAAATGGGCTTCATAGTATGTATAAATGGTCACCAAATCTAAGGTCCACTACATTTTCCCATGGAGGCTTGACATTTTCTCCACTATCAGACTGATAAAGACAGGTCATGTGACAAAATAAGCAATAGTTCTAATCCAGGGCAGCAGGTATGGGGAAAGTGTAAATCACTAGGAGGGCAATATGATCAAAATGTTGTATATGTAAAATACCACAGTGAAATCCCTTTGAAAAACTAGCAAAAAGTGAAATGAAATGTGAAATATTCATAGCCGTGGTATGAGTACTAGTCAAAAGGGAAAAGGCAAATGCAAAGCATGAAGGGGCGGGGGCAGGGAGGGCGGTTGAATACTGTCAAATGCTTTATGGACGTGTATGAAAGCTTGCTCAGACTGATTTGGGAAAAGATAAAAAAGGATGAGGGAAAATATTGGGGGCAGGGAAGCTGATCAACAAACATTGTATGCATATAAAGGCATGCCAAAATAAAATCTCCTTGTACAACTAATTAATACTAATAAAGATCAGATAAAAACAAGCTAAGTGGCAGCTTCATTTATTCTAATCATCTCTGATTACAAATGTTTGAATGTAAGGTATTTCCTGTGTTTACCAGAGAATTTTCTCTCTGACACCTAAAATTGGTGCAGTAAGAGAATATTTGTGTCCATTCCACATGAACTCCTCAGGTTCCCATGCTATACCTTAAGACTTGAAAAAATTCCTATGGAGAAAAATTAGACAACAAATCAAAGAAAGGTTGGACAAATTGGATTGCATGAAATTGCAGAGCTTCTGCATTGCAAAGGACATAGCTAGCAAGATCAATAGAAAGCCCACCGATTGGGAGAAGATCTTCTCTAGCCATACACTAGACAAGGGTCTTATATCTAAAGTATACCTGGAACTCAAAAAATTAAATCCCCCAACAACAAATCTTCAAAGAAACAACTGCCCAATAAATAAGTGGGCTAAAGACTTAAAGAGAAACTTCCCTGAAGAGAAAAGAAGGATGGCCAATAGGTACATGAAGAAATGCTCAACCTCTCTAGCCATCAAAGAAATGCAAATCAAAACAACATTGAGATACCACCTCACCCCAGTTAGAATGGCTATAATCAAGAACTCTAATAA
>NW_012267315.1:457395-479288 GCF_000151885.1 Dipodomys ordii
GTTTCTCTTTAAGTCTTTAGCCCACTTATTTATTGGGCAGCTGTTTCTTTGAGGATTTGTTGTTGAGGGATTTAATTTTTTGAGTTCCAAGTATATTTTAGATATGAGACCCTTGTCCATTGTATGGCTAGTGAAGATTTTCTCTCAATCTGTGGGCTTTCTATTGATCTTGCTAGCTATGTCCTTTGCCATGGAGAAGAACCTCAGTAGTTGAATGGATCAAGAAAATGTGGTATATATACACAATGGAATTCTATGCCTCCATCAGAAAGAATGACATTACCCCATTTGTTAGGAAATGGAATGACTTGGAAAAATTATATTAAGCGAAGTAAGCCAGGCCCAAAGAAACATAGGTCCCATGGTTTCCCTTATTTGCAATTACTAGTATATGTCTGAGACAAGCAGAAACGGTCAGATAAGTTGATGTTAGGCAAAATGAACCCCAAGATAAGGATTCAGATGTTTTATATTTCTTGTGATTGTTTCTAACACATATATAAGATGCTTTCTTTGTTGTTTTGTATGTCCCTCTCCCACGGTATAACCTGTTTTCATTGCATTTGATTTTGGTGTACTTTGTGGAGGGGAAGGGAAAAAAATAAATTGTTTAAATAGGGATACAGATGGACCTATTGCAACAATGAGATGTATAAGACGTTATGTCAAAAAATGAACTTTACAACTTTGACCGGGTCGGGGGAAGAGGAAGCTGGGCAAGGGCGGGTGGGGAAGGGGGGAAGATGGGAAAGGACAGGAAGGGGATCAAAGGAAGAGGCAACAATGCTTGATCAGAAATGTGCTCATTACCTTGTCCATGTAATTGTAACCCCTCTGTAGGGTATTTTCACAATGAAAATAAATAAAATAAAATGATATAGATGTTTTATATATAAAATACATATAACTATAGACTATTACATATCATATAATAGCATATATAATCATATGTATTTTGTATATAATATGTTATAATATTTTCTATATCATAACATATATTTCATATTATCTATTATTATAGACATTATAATACCTTATATACTCTACATTATATATAATATATGACATATAGTTTATATATTATATCACATAGAGTATACATACTATACTATATATCATATATAGTAAATAGTACATATATACTATATATAATATATAAGTATATATGATGTATATGTGCTACATAATATATTATATATTCTGATATATATAATGTTTAATATTGTATATACTATATATAATATATTATAATATATTTTATATGAGACATATATGCTTTATATCACATATATGTACATGATACATAATATATATATTATATGGTATTCGGTATGCTATAATATGTTATCACACGAAATCTCTGTACATTAGATGAGTATAGAAGGTGCCTTTTATTATATTAATATCCATTCCCTTTTCTACTACTGAGATTGAGTATTCCTGTAAATGTTATCTTTGCATTGTGATTTCCTTTTGAAATTGAATATTCCTGGATTGCCAGGAGGTGCTGAGGCTGGGGAATCATACATATGAGGCAAGCCTGGGCTCCATAATAGAACTCCATCTCAAAAATCTAAAGCAAAAGAAAATTATCTCTTCATTTATTATGTTGCTAATTTGGTAACAATATGTTAACATATTCTGTTATGCATGTTAATTTCAGAATATTTCAAACATGTTTACCAAGTAATGTTCATTTATTGAATTGGTCTGTGATATCCATCTACATGCATAAGGTAATTATCTTCATACATACATCAAGTTATAAAGAGATATAAAAATATAATGTCTAAATCAATGATTTTAAAGACGTTTCTCCAATAAACCACTCAGAAAAAGCTAGAAACGGTTCTGTAGACTGCTACCATTGAGCAAAAGAAGCTCAGGACAGAGCCCAGGCCTGGAGTTCAAGCATCAACAAAACAAAAAACTACTGGTCTTTAATTGTCTCATAATTTTGCATTTCCCAGAAAAGTATGTAGTTGAAATAGTACAGGGCATAGCCTTTCAAAGCTAGTTTTTACACTTTGTTGCACTTGGTCAAGCATATTCATTCATGTAGAAGTATGCATTTATGAATATTTCCCTGTGTTTTTGTGACTAGATAGTGCTTTTTCTGAATATTCCATTGCATGTATATATTACAGCTTGCTTACTTATTTGCTCATAGAAGAATGTCTTGGTTACTTCTACATTTTGCTAATTATATATAAAGCTTCTCTAATCTTCACATATAGGTTTTAAAACAAAGCATAAAATAACCCTGGAGAAAGAACCTCCTCCCTAAGTCTGCTTCTCTTGATTTTGATCCACTTTATGTTCCCTGAGCTTTACATTTCATTTAGAATCCAGAGTGACTTGTCAGAGCCATCTGAGCTCATGGCATCTTCATCATCAAAATGTTTCCAACATAAATTGTATGATGACACTAAAACTTCCTTCTCTTCTTTTACAGTCTATCTGCTCAGAATTCCCACCTCTTGTTTTAGCTTATCACCCACCTGTCATTAAGAGGGAGAGAAATCATACATTTCACCGAGGGAAAAAAAATCAAGTTTTTGCTTACCAATATAAAAATCAACATGCCAAGTGATGATGGTTCATAAATATAATTGTAACTACTTAGGAAGCTGACATATGAGAATCAGGATCATGGCTTGAAGGTAGCCTAGGAAGATAAATCCACAAAATTCTTATCTACAAATAACCAGTAAATTGCCCGAACAGGTGATATAATTCAAGTGGTAGATAGCCAGCCAAGAGTGGAAAAACTGGGAAGGGTCTGAGAGGCCTTGAGTTCAAGCTCCAGTACTAACACACACACACACACATACACACACACACACATGAATGTTGGTGGAAGAATTTTACAGCAGCTTATACCTAGATATATTTTAGTGTATTTGTTCTATGGAATAATATCCAATGATGTGAATGAACAAACTGAAGCTGACTATATCAACATGGGTGCATATCCTACTATAAGACTAAGTGAATAGGCTGCAATGCTTGGTAAGAAATGTACGCATTTTCCTGCCCATGTAATTGTAACCCTTCTGTACAGTATGTTCACAAATAAAATAAAATTAAAAAAATAAAAAAGACTAAGTGAATAAATCCAGAAGCAATAGTACACAAACAGCTGGTTTTTATTATTGTATAGTTTAGCAATAAGAAAGTTAATTTATAATGTAGTGATGAGGCAGGCAGGCTTAAGTCAATAGGGATAAGATTGGAAAAAGAGGCTATGTGATCCTGGTAATAGCTCTTTCATAATTTAGGTTAGGTTTTACTAGATGGATTATTTACTTAGTTAGTTAGTTTTGCCAGTCCTAGAACTTGAACTCAGGGCCTGGTCACTGTCCTTGAGCTTCTTTTGCTTGAGACTAGCACTTACCACTTGAGCCACAGCCCCACTTCCAGCTTTTTCTGTTTTTCTGTTTATGTGGTACTGAGGATTCAAACCCAGGGCTTCATGCATGCTAGGCAAGCACTGTACAACTTAGCCACATTCCCCATCCTAGATTGCTTATATTTAGACAATGTATTAAGCTTTGGAATTACAATTTTGTGTATTACTTAATAAAAATTGATGTCGGTATAATTTGTGGAGGGGAAGGGGAAAAACAAGTCGTTTAAATAAGGATACAGGTGGACTTGTTGCAACAATGAGAAGTACAAGTTATCATGTCGAAAACGAACTTTACAACTTGGGGGGGGAGGATTGGGTAGGGGAAAGGAGGATGGAAAGGGATGGGAAGGGTAAACAAAGGAGGAGGCTACAATGCTTGATAAGAAATGTACTCACTATTTTGCCGATGTATTGTAACCCCTCTGTACAGTATTTTCACAATAAAAAAATTAAAAATATATAAAATATAAGAAATAGAATCTAACCTACTAAGATCTAGCTTTAAAGACAAACAAAATGTCAAAATTCTCTGGTCAAAAACTGAAAAATATTGAACCCCTATGTAACTTTTACATGAACAGTTCCCTACCTGTTTCTTTTAATTCTTTAATATATATATATATATATATATATATATATATATATATAATGCTAACCACAGAAATGTTTTCTACACCATCATTTCTTTCAAATACCAAGAGAAGGAGGCTTAACAACTGCTTAAATTTTACCGCTTTGGTGGAATCCAATCCTAATCCTAGAATTAAGGTCTTTAAGGCAATCAGATATCTTCATTATTTTCTAAACCCGTGGTTACTCATAGTCAAGTTATTCGATCTTTTCATTGTTTTTGTCTTGATTATTCCTGATAATAATACTTTTTCACTGAATTATTGATAGGATTAAGGAAGCATTCTAAACTACCTGACTCAAGATACTCAAAGAAGAATGCAAGTGCCTTTCATACCCACCCTTTCTTTGAGGGGAAAACAGTTGCTAACTCGAAAATCACTTGCTTAGGCTCTGGAATACATTTATAATTTTAATCAAAGCTCAACCATGGACAACCTAATAATGTGCAATTGCAGAAGAGATGTGAGATCAGAATGGAGAGGGAAAGAGAGAGAGGGACAGGGGAGAGAGAGAAAGAGAGAAAGGGAGGTTTTATAAGACATGTTGTCTTACCCCAGAAAACACAAAATAAAAGTAGGCTGAAAATAAACATTCCACATCATGAACAATCAATGCCCCAAATCATTAGGGGTTCTCCAGGCTTGTTCAATAGGATACTTAAATCAAGTTGAGGAATTTCAGATTTATGACCTTAACAATTGGTAGATCATCTAGAACAACAAATGCTGAGCTGGGTATTTATTTCAAAGAGACATATTTTTGGAGTCCATGTGTTTAGAGACAGTGGAATCTCTCTTGTACTGAGTAGGGTTTGAAGAAGGTCTTTATTTCTACCCTGTCTTCAGCTTTGGTGATCAGATTTCATATTAAAATCCCACTCAGCTGCTCCAATAATGGTATGATGTCAGCACTTCTTCCTACTCCTGAGAGACTGATTCTCTCAGGGTTTTCATTTTCACTGTGCTTTAGATAATCCTTGAAAAGTTCAAATGCTTACTCAAGACTAACCCTAAGGTTCTCTCCTGGGAATCTGAGATTTCTCTGGAAACTATTTTCTGCAAGATTGTTAATATTTTCTTCTTTGTCTTTTAACACAAATAACACCAAAACATTTTTTTTCTTCTCAAGTAAGTTCTGTTGCACTTTTTTTTTTGCAGATAGATTCTGGAAGGGTGAGAAAACATTTCAGCAGAAGTAAATTGGAGAGAGTGTGTGAATTTTTAAATAATTTAATTAGGAGGCTTTGAATAGTTAGAAAAGGAATGTTTATAATTACAAACAGATCACCATATTCCTATTTATAACTTTGGAGCCCTTTGATAGAGATTATCTAGCACCGGCAAGATATAAAAAATAGAAACAAACAACCTTGCATTTTATATAAGAAATATTTTATTCTTGTATTTTTTAACATAATCAGATATGAGCACTATGGTCCAAATATTATTGTGCGTAAAAGATCACGAATTTTCATTCTTAGTTTCTACTTGATGCTAATTAGTTCTGAAAATCTATCTCATCCTCCTCACCTGCTCAGGATAGAAAAATTTCTCCTTAGAGGTATAGAATATTATGAATTTATATCCTACACAATCTGAGAATAGCATAGAGGAATTATCTGGGTTGTGTATATGTAGCTTTGGTTCTGTAATTTAACATCAGGAAAGTTCTGACATAATTATTTCATTTTGCTCATGAATTCGTGGTCTAGGCAGTTGCTTCTGGTTTAAGCCATGAAATTTCTGACTACTTCTTTACATTTCCATCCTACTCTAAATTTCTCAGTTCTTGTGTATTTCTTGATTGAATTCCTTTTACAGAAATTATTTACACATTTGTCTTCATTAGATTCTGTGCTCTTTGAGGAAACGACCTCAATTTGGCCATATAATAAGCATACCATGAAGTAAGCGACTAAGTGAATGAGAAAATGAATTGGACACTAAACAAGTTTGTCAAATGTTTACTTGCATGCTGAAAAGAATGCATTATTCAATTGTAGAGCTACTGACTGTGTTGAGAAGAATTAACCGTATGCAAAGAAATGCCTGGCTTTTATCCATCGCTCTCTTGGAGTTCTCTCTAGATCTCCAGAGCCTCAGATACTCTTCCTGCTAAGAATATTTCTTTTTTACCTGGGAGCCCTGGACACACTGGATCATCATTGACTCATGATTGCATCTGCTCTGGAGGAAGTGGAGATTGAAGGTCAGCCAGAGAGAAACCCAACCACGTCTTTATAATTAGGCCCAAATAAAAATTCTAGAGCCATGGCTTGAGTGAACTTTCCTTTTCACAGTCCTTCATGTACACTGACACTCACATTTTATGGGAGGAATTGACTCTGTCCGCAACTTCATGGAGAAAGATCAAATGGAAACTCCATGGTTGGAATTTCTCTAGACCCTGCTTTGGGTGCCTTTACTTTGGCTGATTATACTCTGTAACATTTGGGTGTACCAGATTAAAACTGTGAGTATAGCAGGTTTCTATGCCTTTTGCCAGGGTTTTCAGTAAATTACCTAAGCTAAGAGTGGTTTTAGAGATTCATGAACTCTTCAGTTGGTGTCAGAAGAGGCTGTGGCTCTGTGGGCTGGTTTTTAATTTTTTTTATTTTTGTGTATAGAGATGTTAGAAGAACATTTGTTTCCTGTTGTCTTCTAATTTGCTAATACATGATCTCTGAAAATAAAATTTATGTTTAATTAGAGCCTGAACTTTGCAACACTGCAATGTAGATGTAGCCTCTGTTATCACAGGGATTATGTTGATAAAGTTCTCAAAATTAAACAATCCCAGTTATAGTTTCTGTAATAGTGTGTGTGTGTGTGTGTGTGTGTGTGTGTGTGTGTGTGTGTGTGTGTGTGTGCTTTATTAGGGACTGAAACCAGGTGCATACGTGTCATGCAAGCATTCTGCACTGAATAACATCTCTGTCTCCTTTTAAAACCGTTGTTATTTTATACAGAGATAATCATTCTCAATTGACCAGGAAGGGTACTGGAACTCACTATGTAGGCCAGACTGTTTTTAATTCATGTGGTTTCTGCTTCAGCCTCTTAAGTGCTAGGATTATAGTTCTCCATCACCACTTTAGGCTATAAATTTAATAAATGAGGATAATATAGCTGAAGTAAATTCTTAGAGACATCTTAAAAAGCAAATATATAAAGAGTGGTGGGGAAAGGTGTGTTAAGATGTGATATTTGCCCTAAAATATAAAAATAACTATAAGCCACAAGCAAGCTAATTAATAGGGCATGCAATCTCAGGAGAAAATATAACAAAGAAAACCCATAGGTCTGCTCCTGGTGATAGAGGACAGAGTTCAGCAAATCAGGTGAGCAATAAATGTAAAGAAAGATACAACCATAGAAGATAATAATTCTCTCTAGGCACCAGTGGCTCTTACCTGTAATCCCTGCTACTTAGGAGGCTGAGATCACATGATCATAGTTCAGAGCCAGCCAGGGCAGGAAAAGTGCTGGAGATTCTTACTCCAATTAACTACTAAAAAAGCCAGAAGTGGAGATGTAGTTCAAGTGGGAGAATTAAAGAGTTCAGTGACAGTTCCCAGGTCCTGTGTTCAAGCCCTGGTACTGGCACAAAATTATAAACAAATAAATACAACATTACAAAAGTAATTCTCTAAACGTGTTTCCATACTCAACATTATCAACATCACTTGAAAGCTTACCAGAATATAAATTCTCAAACCATTCTAGGGCTACTGAATCATAAACCCTTCCAATGTGGACCCCAAATATGCATTTTAACAATCATTCCAAGTAATTCTGGCATGCACCTCAAGTGTGAGTCTTACTGGGATAGGCTTTTGAAGACCTGGTAAAAACAATGTTTTATCTGAAATAATGAGGCGTGACTAATATTTTAAAATGTTAACTGAGCTGTGGGTATTTGGAGATATGAATAAGGCTGCCATTAGCTAGATAGGAGAGGATCACAGGTAAAAGAACAGGAAAGAATAAGATAGGTATATAGGATATAATTTGATGTTAAGTAAAACAAAATAATCTTTATAGGAAAGACATATGGGAGCTTCTGTAGATGTCAATTCCATTGTGGACCTCTTGAAAAAAATGCTTTATGAAAATGTTACCAATTTTTATTGGATTATGTAATCTTCTTTATTTTATGCCATTACAGAGGTACAGAAAATCTCCCAGAATGCTAATATACATGAAAATAAGTACAGTTTTGGGGGGAAAAACTAACGACTGTCCTACAAGAAAGAAAAACAGAAGTTAAATACTTTGTAATTATTTAAGTTATGGCTACATAATTTGCCCTTGAAAGAAATGAAGTCTTTAAAATGTTCAACACAGAGACCAACTTAGCCAAGTGGTTTTATGTTAAAGTCTCACTCCAATAAATAAGAATAATTTGCCTTTCAAAGAATTTCTACAAGAGAACTGACCTCCCTGGAACTTATAATTACAGTTATTCTCTACCCAATTGGTCATTTTAAAACACACTAGAGCACTGCAATTAGACTGGAAAGAATTGTATTTACTTGCATGCTTACTTTAATAACATTTAACAAATCTCTCAAAGAAAGTTGAAGGCAACATTTGGCTCAGGATCTGTCCAAATTATATTTTTTAAATTAGTTAGTATTTTTTGAACCCTTCTGCACCATGAATGTTCAATATTTATGACTTTTTTGCATCTCTTAGCAGAGTACTGGTTAAATTGATGCTTTCCTTTTAGGATTGATGTACCAAACACTCAAGACCTTTGTTTTTAAACTGAAAAAATCCAACAACACAGCAAATTAATCCTCATTATTTTGGACACAAAGAATCATCATCCCTCATGATTTTGTTTATTATTATATTTAATTAAAATCATTTATATCTTAATTTAATTTATTTTAAAAATCATTTATATCTTAAAAATGTCCAAAAATTTAAAACTAAAACAAATTTCCAGAAAATTAAGACTAACATCCTTATTTTTACCTACTACAAAACTCATTGCCTGGGTTGGACTCTGCATTTCACATTTACATGTCACTTGCATGAGGTATGGACTAAAGGTTTCCTTAGTTGTTGTAGCCTCTGGTTGTAATGTAACTATTTAGAACAGAAGTGGGGAACCATTTTACTGCTGAGGAGGACTATTTGCATACTGTATTTCTATCATTCATGTAGTATACAAAATTATCAACTTAGAAGGTTGATTGCTATAATTTGGTCAATTAGCTCACCCCTTATGTGATGACTGGAGCTACTTCTCTTGGGTGAAGTATGAGACATTAGCTAGTTTTGACAATAGAACTATTCACTACTGATTTCCCTGGTTTGTGTCAGCCATTCTGAGGTGGCGTCAACTCTTTGTGATGGTAATTTTTGAAAATTAAAAAAACACCACAAACTTCAACAGTATGGTGTTCTGAACACATATGCGCATTTCAACACATACTCTTCAAAGTAGAAAAGTTACCATTGTTATTATGTAACATTTATACAACTCAAGTTGTAGGAAATTGTACCTACTTTTCAGCTTACCATCATTTTGTGACAGAATGGTTTCATGCTGTAGGTTATCACGCACATTAGCTGGTTCCACATTGAACAGTGTAAAAAAGACGATCAGTTCCATTTGTTTACACTTCTGATCCTTGAATCTTTCATTAAATGTGCTTCAGTTACTTTCACAAGTTCACCAACATATCACAGTGTTATAGAAGGCATTTGTCCTCCTGGAGTGGAGACATGAGCCGCGTTTAGAGTTGTTCTTTCCACATTTTCAATTTAGCTTGAAATAATTCCACATTTTTTAAAAAAAAGCAACAACAACAACACAACCCAGGGAGCTGAGAACCTGTTCAGAATGCTATAGCTTCATGTCCTGATGGTCTCCCAGAGTGGTACTTGGTAATGTCTTCTACAAACATCAGATCACACAGCCACTGACAATCATTGAGCTCCCTGACAGATTTTCCCATCATCTCTGTGAACTGCTTGACTTCATCCCACAGTTCATAAAACTTCATGAGTATGTTCCCTTGATTCAGCCACTGAACTGCATAGTGATAAACAAGATGGCCATAAGCACAGTCAAGATCAGTCAGTAACTTCTTAAATTGGTGGCTGTTAAAAACCTCTGCTTTTGAGGATCACAATAGCTAAATAGCTATGCACACATGATCATATAAAATGATGCTAATTGAAAAAACCAACAAGATATGGGAGCGAGAGCTTTTTTAAAATGTACTATGTGAAGTTAATCTTTCTTTCTTTCTTTTTTGCCCCATTTCTCTCTTTTTTGTCCCTTGTTATTACTGCTTTTGATACCTTGTGTAATATATATATATATATAAGCATATATATGTATATATTTATCTGATTTGGGGAAGGATAAAGACAAAGACAAAGGACAAAGGGTGAACCAATGCAACAGTGATATTCACTCGACACTATGTTGGAAATGAACTTTACAATTTGGTTGGCAAGGGAATTGGGAGGGTAGGAAAGTGGGAGAAAACCAGGGTGCGGGTAACACTGTTTGACAAGAAATGTACTCATTACCTTACTTAGGCAACTGTAACCCCTCTATACATCACTTTTACAATAAAATAAAATTAAATTAAAAGAAAAAAGTTTTTGAGAACATTTATCTGTGACACTACTGCCTGACATCACATTGTTGAGCCACAATGACTGTGTAAAGAGACCTTAATGATTAATGATATAGTGACATATAATTAAATCACTTGGGTCAGATTTAGATGATCAAGTTCTTCCAAGACAAATGCAATGAACTCTTCCTGGTTAGCACACCATGGCTGAAACTACAGTAAGACCAGCTATATAGTATAATGTAGGTCCAACTATAGTAAGGCCCTTTGACTTCTAAAATGTTACCTCAAGTTTTTTTTTAATTAATAAAACAAGTTTCTCAAACACACCCATACATCTTACAATGTTCTTCCAGGCTTCCAGTAACAGAAATTCCACTCACATGCACACTTATCCCATGAATCAAAAAACGGCTGGTTGGGTGTTTGTTATAATAGATCAGAGAGAAAACTTAGAAATCTGTATACTCCTTTAATGAATATATTGTGTTAAGCCAGTTATCTGATCTGAGATGTTTCCTCTAAGACACACTAATACTGCAATAATTTTACTTTTGTACTAACAGCTTTGCAACAGCCATTGAGTACTCTTGTACAAATACTACCTTGATATGAGACCTTAGCTTTCAATGATTTGCACAATATCCCTGGCCTAGTGAAAGCCATTTGTTGTGACTCCAAACTCTACTGAAGAGCACTGATTATCCAGATAAATTTGGCTTCCAAATTCATTGAGTTGAGCACGTTTTGAATGGTTAGGCCATCCCTCTCATATTGTCTTTTCTCCATTACTACTAACACGTCAGTGCAAATTTGGCACACAGGTTTGTCTTTGACTTCAGCAACAATCATCATCAGTTCATTTTCTCTTAGAAAGATCGACAGTCTTCATCAACTTTGTCCTCTTTTCTGTAGCCATCATTTTAAGTGCCGTATCATTTAAGTTTTATTTGCTATCCAGTATAAGTGGCCAGTGATGCGATTATTTTGCTTTGGTTCTTATCCTGTATCTTGGATTTGAAATGTAACCCAAGGATTCTATTTTTGACTTGAGGTCTTTCTGCATGACTATAATTAGTTAATTTTCAGATGATACTCAGTTTTGGGGAGGATTGTTGATCATAGATATATGAATAAAGGTTAGATTTTAGTTCAGATCTGTGGTGGTGAAGAAGTCAACAACATTGTTGTTAATCATTGGAGACAAGATCATCAATATTTCCAGGAATCATCTCATCACATTGCATCTTTTTTTTTTTTTTTTTTGGGTCCGGTTGTGGGGCCTGACCTCTGGGCCTGGGCGCTGTCCCTCAGCTCTTCAGCTCAAGACTAGTGCTCTACCACTTGAGCCACAGTGCCACTTCCGGCTTTTTTCTTTTTGCTTATGTGGTGCTGAGGAATTGAACCCAGGGCCTCAGGCATGCAATGCAAGCGCTCTACCATTGAGCCACCTTTCCAGCCCATCACATTGCATCTTAACATCACTAGATCACTATAGTTTCAGCACAGTGTGTTAACATTTTGCAATGCGTACATTCTCGGCCAGCCTGGCACAGACTGTCTCTGCATCATTATAATACAGACAGATGAGCTAACAGTGAATCAGGGAGAAGCATGCATTGTCTGTCTTATCATGTACTCCTGTTTTCTGTCTAATAGAAATGGGAGCTTCTTGCTGGTTCCTCCAATTTCACACCTAATATAAATTTATGTTGCTATAAAAAGTCTAGATTTATTGAATTTTGATTCTTGCTTGTGGTTGTCTGGGCAGGGCCAGATCAAATGATGAGACCTATAGGTCAGTGTTGCCCTCTCCTAATTCAAAGAAATAGGCATATTTCCTCAAAGTTCCTTGAAAATGGGACCAAGGGAGTTTCAGAACAAAGAAGAACCTTGGGTTATTTCCCCTGCAAACCTTTCACAGAGTATTTTCAATCTTCTCTACTTCTATTTTCCATTTACTTATTCTAAGATTGGGGAATAATATGCTTTAAAAATATAGAGAGACATTCACACAATCATAAATGTTCATATATCACCCTGACACCACTAGCTTGGTACATTTTTGTCAACTCTAGATTGCAAGTTCCACATTCCCTATGTTCACTCACTGAACCAGGTTTATTAAAGACCCACAAGGCTGGAAATGTACTACTGTACACTTTATAGATTAATATATTATATATAATCTTCATGACTCATTGACAATACTTAATTCTTTTAACTAGAGCAAATTTCAGATGGTCCCTTAACTCTTGAAAGAAGTTGAACAACCAGATAACTGTTGATATCATAGTATCCAGTTCATCAGTATTTAAAAGTTCTTATATTGTAGCTGTTCAAGAATTCAAGAATATTTCCAGATTT
This sequence comes from Dipodomys ordii, assembly GCF_000151885.1. Classification (NCBI taxonomy): domain Eukaryota; kingdom Metazoa; phylum Chordata; class Mammalia; order Rodentia; family Heteromyidae; genus Dipodomys; species Dipodomys ordii. The sequence goes on from NW_012267315.1 coordinate 470,412, forward strand.
ATGTTCCAGGCACAATTCGTAGCATGTGGGGAAAATACGGTTGATATGATTTAAATGAGCAGACAAATCAATCAGCCCATCAATCAATCAGATCCTAACACTATATCTCTGTTTTACTATAAATAGGTCAGAATGTAACATGATGTTTGAGTTCTCAATATGTAAAACAAAGCTTAGCAAGCATTTGGTTCATGAGATTTCATATGAATATGGAACCTCTTGTATTATGACTGGCAATAAGGGATATCAAATATAGAAAAGAAAGTTTTAGATCATATGTCACATAAACAATAAAATTATTATTTGGTAAGTAAAAAAAATGATTCCCCATCCTACCTCCTTGCCAAGAAGAAAAATATCAAGGAAGGCCAACATATTCTGCTTCAAGGTTACCTGATATTAATCAATGTATAAACAGCCAGTATAACCATTCTCATATGTGGACTATATTGTTAAACAATACAATACACTTAGTGGCAAATCTAGTATTTATTTCTACCTATCTTCCTCCCCAAATCTGTGTCATGTCCCTGTTGAATACTAAATGATCTCACTTTCTCCATATAAAAAAATGAGTTACTAACATCTGTCTCCAGTATAATTATGAAGATAAGGTTATACAACAAGCAAAAGAAAGTCTCACTGTAATAGAGCACCACACAAATATGTGTGTATAATCAAATCATGCCTATTCCAGAGATGCCCATTAGGGAAGGCTCAGTTTTGGAACAACTGATCTCTTATTATATGCCCATTTTTTTCCCTAGTATACTCTGTATGGCTGATCTAGAACCAGGAAAACAATTTTCCAGTGGCTACCTAGCAGAAATGATTATTAGCAATACTCAAGGATGTCATAGGTTTTAGACTTAGTGTTTTATGAAGTCAATGAACTTGTGCCTCACTGTGACCATTTGTCACTATAGATAATGAAAGCTCTAAATGAAAGCTGGCGGACTTTGCCAAAAAAGAATATTTGGGTGCTTTTGACCGTCATGAGTGACAAAGTGATACCCACGTTCTTGTTTTGTTTTGTTCTGTTTCCATTTTGAGATAAAAGATATAAAGTATCCTTGCAAAGAATATCTCCCTGAAAATAGAACTCAGTTAATTCATTTATGCTCCTAGAATTTTTTTTTAAATAGTGAGGATGTTTAGTTGCTCTTTTGTGTCCTTGGAATGCCCTAAAGTGCCATCTGTGATTTAGTTTCTACTGATCACAGAAGATCTGAGGAGAATGGGTTTGTGAGTCTATAATCTGGCAGAACTACCTGAAGATACTGATGGATGCCATTAGCAAGGAAACGCTCCACATGCTTAAAAACTGGCTGTAGTTTATTCTCCTTTAAATGACACCAAGTACAATTCAGAAATGTGAAACTCATAAAGTTACAGTTCTCAGGAAAGATCACCTATGGCAAAGAAAATATGCCCACTCAGGGCTCCACTGGAAGAGTGCCTGAGGCAGCACCATTTTGCTTAACTTGTCTGAAGAAAGGTGTTTTTAGAATTCTGTGAACAACTTCGATATTGAGGTCTTTTCTGATTCTGACACTTATATTGTCAACAATTTCATTTTTTCTGGCATTCAGCAGGATTTTTCTTTCTCCTTGTGAATTTTCTTTTGAAAAGTGTTGAGCTATTATCACAGCCCAGTAAACAGAACACTTCTATGAAGAATTCCTGCTCCTGTAGTTGCAGGCCTTCTGACAGGACAATGAAGCCAAATCCATTAATTGTCATGCCCAGATTGAATGGGAGGGACTTCCACAAAGCACACTCCTGGGAAAGCTATCAGCACCAAGGACTCCTCCAGTTTACAATATTTGACCACAGAGTCTGACACAAACACAAAAGGTATTTTTCCCTCCTTTGCTTATATTTAGACAGCTATTTAAAATAGATTAAAGACAAATTTAATACCCAGGAGGGGTTTGCTTTCATAATGGAACTCTGAAAAACACTCCAGATTGTTAACAATTATAATTGTCCTTTCACTACTGAATATGCAAATAATAATGCTGTGACTACAAGGATACTGTTTTAGTTTAGATTGACACTTGTGCAAAAATATGTGGTGTTAGACTGGAACCTTAAATAGGTACCATTGATTATTATGCTGAAACCAATGTAAAATTATCCACCCTTTGTATAGTGACAGCAAATTGTCTTAGCAGTGCAGGAAAAAATAATTGACAAGCAAGGTCAAGTACTCCCAAATAGAATTGTCTGATGATTTAATTAACCATAAAATAAACTAAAAATTTAAGGTAAGTACTCAGTTAATTCAAATCCAACTACTGCTTTTGACTACCTTCTTATCTAATAAAAGTGTTGTCCTCATCTTTATCGAACTTGGTATACTGAAGGCATGTATACTTGTGTATATTTGAATATTTTGTGTACTTAAGATTATCATTAAAGTATTTCATCCACTTTGAGTTGACTTTTAAATATAATCAGAAAAAGAGTCATTTTTCTTCTCCTTGCATGAGATAATGAATTTTTTCCCACCAGCTATTTAAAATTGTTCTCTTTGAGAACAAGTTGGCTGTAAATGTGTGAATTTATTTCCAGGCTCCCTATTCCATTCCATTTTTCTACATCTCTGTTTTTATACCAATACCACTAAGTATATTTTGAAATCAGTATGATGCCTCTAGCCATGGTCTTTGGCTCAAGAGTACTTTAGCTATTTAGGACTTGCTGTAGTTCTATACACGTGTTGTGATTTTTTTTATGTTTTTGTAAAGAATAACATTGAAATTTTAATAGGAATCTTACCACAAAGATGACAACAGGAGGTAATGCACTTGTCAATGAAACTTGATAATCCCACAAGGTATTCATGCTTCAAAACATCAAACTCCAAGTGATAAAAATATGTTAATCATTTAACATAATATTAGCACATAGAAAATTTTAATTTTTTATTATTTTTAGTTGTTGTACAAAGGAGCTACCATTTAACAAAGCAGTGATATGAATATATCTTGATTAATGTCATCCCTTTCAACAATTTCACCCATCCATCTGCTACTCACTTTTTTATTCATTACCTTTAATTTTGTAGAAGATAATAGATAGATAGGTAGATAGATAGATAGATAGATAGATCGGTAGATAGATAGATAGATCTAGATCTATAATTTTGTTTTTCAGTACCAGTACTGGTACTGAAATTAGAGACACCCACCCATACTTAGAAATTCAAAGCTGGCACACTACGACTTTAGCCATGCTTCCATTTCTGAAATATGTTGTTATTACTTAATTTTCTTTAATTCAAAAGGTAGCCTGTCTTAGTGTAAATAATTTGGGTCTCAAACAAGGTTTGCAAATTAGCCTGCTGCTAGGACTAATGGATATAATAGGTTTCATCCTTCATTTCTTTATACCACATTTACACTCTCACACACTCACATGTAAGGACATAGTTATTCATAAGTACCTGTGTGCTTATTATTCATATCTTCTTTGCCATCTCTACACATCTTTTGCATTTGTGCTGTTCCTAGGGCTTGAACTCAGGTCTCTGAGCTTTTTTACTCAAGACTAATGTTTACTACTTTAGTCACAGCTCCACTTCCATCTTTTTGGTGCATAATTGGAAATAAGAAGGATGGCCAATAGACACATGAAGAAATGTTCAACCTCTCTAGCCATCAAAGAAATGCAAATCAAAACAACATTGAGATACCACCTCACCCCAGTTAGAATGGCTATAATCAAGAACTCTAATAACAACAGATGCTGGAGGGGATGTGGCCAAAATGTAACCCTACTGCATTGTTGGTGGGAATGTAAACTTGTTCAACTACTTTGGAAAGTAATATGGAGGTTCCTCAAAAGACTCCACATAGAGCTCCCCTGTGATCCAGTAATCCCACTTTTGGGCATTTACCCAAATGATCACAAACAAGACCATACTAAAGCTACAAGCACAACTGTGTTTATTGCAGCATTATTTACCATAGCTAAGATATGAAACCAACTGAGATGTCCTTCAGTAGATGAATGGATCAAGAAAATGTGATATATACACAATGGAACTCTAGGCCTCCATCAGAAAGAATGACATTGCCCCATTTGTTAGGAAATGGAAAGACTTGGAAAAAATTATATTAAGTGAAGTAAGCCAGGCCCAAAGAAACATAGGTCCCATGGTTTCCCTTATTTGCAATATCTAGTATATGTCTGAGTTAAGCAGAAAAGGTCAGATAAGTTGATGTTAGGGAAATGAACCCCAAGGTAAGTATTCAAATGTTTTTTTTTTCTTTCATGGAATTGTTTGTAACATATTTATAAGATGATTTCTTTGTTGCTTAGTATGTCCCTCCTCCACGGTATAACCCCTGTTTTCATTGTATTTGATGTTGGTATAATTTGTGGAGGGGAAGGGAAAAAACAAATTGTTTAAATAAGGATACAGGTGGAGCCATTGCAACAATGCGGTGTATAAGACGTTTTGTCGAAAAACGAACTTTATAACTTTGGAGCGAGGGGCAAGGGAGTGGGGTGAAGGGAATGGAGGGGGGGAGGCGGGGGGAGGGATGGGAAGGGATGAGAAGGGGAAACAAAAGAGGAGGCAACAATGCTTGATATGAAATGTACTCATTACCTTGCTTATGTAACTGTAGCCCCTCTGTCCAGTGTTTTCACATTAAAAAAAAAAACATTCAAAAACAAAAAGAGTCTAATGGTCTATCCCGCCTGGGCTGACTTCCAACAGCAATTCTCAGATCTCAGCTTCCTGAGTTGCTAGGATTATAGGTGTGAGCCACAGACTCCAGGCTACACCTGATTTCTTAATAAGAGAGTGCTGATGGAAAGGTGGATATTGTATAAGAAGGGTTTCCCCAGAATTTCTGAGTCTTAAAGCTAGGGCTGGAGATATCACCATTGATAACTTGCAATATGACATGTTTTCCATTTAATCATGCTCTTATTTATGAACCTTCTATCTAAAAACAGGCCGAAAATTGGATGCCTTCTGCCTCTCAGGGGATAATAAAGTTAATGAGCTACTGTGCCAAAAGTTCAAACATGGCAAGCAAACTTCGGAAACCAACTTGGCTTAGAGAAGAAGAGTTAAGGGAAATCATGGTGATAGCGAGTATAGTATATGAAAGGTTACATGACAGGAATTATTTATGACATTATTTTAATTCATTTCATTTTACTCTTTCTGAGGTAGGAGCCCGCTTGTCTCTTGAAATCATGGAAAGCAGGGGCTGCAGTAAGTTGATACAATAGCAATTACAAGATTACAAGGACATCAAGATCTTCTCATTACTTCAACTACAGTGTATAAAACCTTTTCATGCATGAGTTCAGCTCAGCCTCCAGTTGCTTCCAGAATACATGGGTCAGAGTTAGAGCCTCAGCTCTTCTTCTAAGACTTGTTTTCTTTGTCTAATATTATAAGCAGGAGAAGATGCTACAGGCTCAGAACTAGGCCTGCCAGATCGGATGGAATGTAGACGGTTTTCCTTTGTCATCATATCTGCATATCTGCCTGCTTTCTTTGTAAAAATCAGTTTCTTCATTCCCATTTAATTTATATGCCATCTCCTTTTATTCTTGTTACACCATTTCCTATATTTAAGGTACATTTGCAAAGGTTTATTTCAAATGACATAATTCTGATAGTTTCTTGAAGCAGTCTTTTAATAAAAAGGTGCAAATTATCTTCAGCTCCATCCACCTATGAGAGAAGATGATCTGCAGCGCTGTCCCAGGATTGAAGGAAACAGAAGCATTAAGACATATCCTCAGACACGTGAACACAAATAGACTTTCATTCTTTTCTGCTTTTTGTTGTTGTTGTTGTTGTTATAGTCTTGATGAAAAACACAACAGCCTGGCACTGGTGGCTCACTCCTGTAATCCTAGCTATTCAGGAGGCTGAGATCTGAGGATTGCTGTTCAAAGTCAGCCTGGGAAGGAAAGTCCTTGAGACACTTTCTCCAATAAACCACTAGAAAACCAGAAGTGGCCCTGTGGCTCAAGTAGAGAGTACTCACTTTGAGCTGAAGAGCACAGGCACAGCACCCAAACCCAGAATTCAAGCCCCACAACTGACGGAAGGAAGGAAGGAAGGAAGGAAGGAAGGAAGGAAGGAAGGAAGGAAGGAAGGAAGGAAGGAAGGAAGGAAAACAGGCAAAACAAAAAACAATGTTTCACAGCCAGAAAGCAGGCTGAGAAGTGTATTTGAATTCAACTGCTCAGCCATCTTTCAGTGTACTTACCTTTCTAACAAAACTGTTGGCTTGGATTCTAATGGCAAAGTTGTCAGTGCTTGCTATTAAAGAATTCATATGCTAAGCTGGGCACAGGTGATTCACAATTGTAAACGTAGCTATTCAGGAGGCTGAGATCTGAGGAGCATGGATCAAAGTCAGTCCAGGCAGGAAAGTCTGTGAAACTCTTACCTCCAATAAACTACTTGGAAAAACTGGAAGTGACCCTGTGGTTCACGTAGTGAAGTTGTAGCCTTGAGCAATAGAAGCTCAGGGACAGTGCCAGAACCAGCAAAAAAGTAAAGAAAAAATAAGTCACATGATAATGGAAAGATATTTTGGTGGATACAATAGAAAAGAAATGGTGGACCTTGTTTGAAGGTAGTATACCTGTGGTGGAGATGCACAGTTGCATGAATGGGGAGAATAGTAACTTTGAAAAGGCAGGAAGGAGGTGATATCCAAGACACAAATGAACTCTGGCATTATATAACTGTGTTATATTCTGTAAGTTATCCTTGCTAAGGTGCTGGGCACTAAGTGTAATACTGGTTAGGAGTGAAGATGAAAAGAAGGAGGAATTTGTGATCAACCACCAAATTAAATTTGTACCAAAGAAATATTCATTGCACAGAAGCATATTTTTTTGAAAATTGCCACTTTGCTCAATTTTCTTTGATCTGTTGGAATTATCTGAAACTTCTCCTGAATTCTGTGGTCATGAAAAACAAATTCCTTATGTGGGTTAGTGGTCATTCTCCTTCTGGTGAATATAACAGGTTTAGCTTTTTTAAAAAGCTTTTTTTTCTCTACCTTTTGATCTCTTATTACGGTTACTTCACCAAAATAAAAGGCAGATTTTTTTGCAGGTTTAGAAATAATGTCTGTGTAATTTGTTGACATGACTTGGAAATAGGATCTTCATTCACAGTCCCTAGGGCTGGAAATACAGATTTGTTTTCCTGACTTTGGTCAAGAGTCTGGAAAGTCTGTTGAAGAAGTGATTAAGGAAAGGGGTTAGGGTAGGTGTTGGTGACATGTCAGGTAAAGACCAGCCTAGTGTGTCTCAAAGGGTGGGTCTCAGAACAACAAAGCAAATCCATCAGCATATAACAAGAATTGTGCAGCAGGACCAAATAGGAGATAACTCATAAATGCCTATAAATAAACAAATGTGTCATGTGAAAAAATTTCATATAAAAATATAATATTCTCTCCAAGGTTGAAGAACTTAAGAATATATACAAATCCATTGTATTTTTGTACCTTTCGCATGTTTTATTATTCTTTCATAATATAAATATTCAGCCAGGAAGTAAACTTACATAGTTTGTGTAAATCAAGGACAATCATCATATTGGATATATATCAGATTACTTGTTAAGGTTTTGATTTGTGTTTCCTTGATGACTGAGTGATTTTAAACAGATTTCGGTGTGCCTTTAAAAAATGTTTAACCAAACAGTTTGTGTGTTTTTGTTTGGATGATTTGTCATTTTTGATTATAGTTATACTTGAATCTGTATATCACTTAGATATTGTCTTCCAGTTTAGGAGCGCAACTCAATTTCAAATCAATTTTTGTAGTTTTGTTTTACTATATTTGCTTTTACTATTTTTGTTCTATTTTGGGAGTTTTATCTCAATTCAATTGTTTTGTCCATTGCTCTACACATAAAATTTGAATTCTCACCTAGGTTGCTTATTGAAAATACTCTCTGAGGGGGGACCAAGATGGCGACAGGGCAGTAGGGAAACGCCACAGCTCTCTCCAAACAAAAAGAGAGTTCGAGTTCCAATGCTTAATCTCCCCAAGAGACCGACAACAACAAAAAGACGAACACTCAGAGAAAAACCAGAGGTGGAAAATAACAAAAAAAGAAAGAGAGGAAAAGAAGAATTTCAGAACAGAGAAGAGCGAAGACCCCTCCCCCAACCTTTACTGGCCACGCGGCAGTGCGCCAAGCCGCCGGCCAGCCGGCCCGGCGGGGGCTGCCGGGGGCTGCCGGAGCCCCCAGAGACACAGGGAGCCGCTTGCAGATCGCCAGGTACCTGTTCACAGAACAGCGGATTGCCAGGAACAGAGAAACCTACCAGCCCGGATTCTCCACGAGGATCCCACCCCCACCCCTCACTCTCCACCGGAGCAGAGAGGCTCCATCCCGCCAAAGCCGCCTGGCACCAGCAGCGCAACAAAGGGACCTGTCGGCAGACCACCCGCCATATCGCGATCCCAACGACCCGGCGAGGGCCGCCCAACCCAGCCCGCAACCACCCCAACTGAACTCGGATTGCAGCAACAACTGATGACCTACACCACACAGAAACAACCAGCTCCAGGGTGAGTACTTAACAGGGGACAGTGCATCTCTCAAGGGAGACCAGAGCTGGAGGGAATCCCCAGACCCTGACCTAGACTCCCTACCCCAACACCCGGACCACAGGACCCACTAAAACTGGGAACTGTTCGAGAGCTCCACCAGCCAGTGGAGCACACTCTGCAGGCCAGGCCAGAGCAAGAGTGCCCCTGGAAGGGAGCTTAAATGCCCAAGCATTTAAGGAACAGCGCCCCTGGGTCAAGACTACCAACAGTAGAAGAAATTTGAACTGTGTCCCCCAGGCTGCATAACCTAGG
>NW_012267315.1:483263-542355 GCF_000151885.1 Dipodomys ordii
AGGAACCCTATTACACTGCTGGTGGGAATGTACACTTATACAACCACTTTGGAAAGCAGTCTGGAGGGTCCTTAGAAAGCTAAAGATTGACCTCCCTTACGACCCAGTCATACCACTTCTAGGCATCTACCCTGAACAACAGGAACCAATATACAAGGACACGTGCACCTCCATTTTTATTGCAGCACTGTTCACAATAGCTAGGATATGGAAACAACCCAGATGCCCCACGACAGATGAATGGATCCAAAAATTGTGGAAATAGAAACAGGTTGTATAATAATTGAGTTGGAAGTTGTTTTGTAATAACTTTACAGAAATGATTTCTGTAAGAAATGTTATTAAGACATTATTACAGGTCATTTTTGTATTGTGATTTGCAGCAATTGATACCCAAAAAGATGAACATGATACAGGATTTAAAATATATAACCAAATCAAAATAAAACAGCCAGAGCATAGCACATTTTGTAAAAATGTATCTTTGAAAATCATGTTCATATCTAATATATAATGCCAAATAAGGTCAGAAAGGGATGTACTGATTAAGTGATCACAATTAATTTTTAGATTCTAGTTTCACCAAAACAGTTAAGAAGCAAAGATATGGAAGGCCGCAACTAAACCTTGAGAGCTATTGTTAAATAGTGTAAGGTAATATGGCCTAAGATGAAATTACTCCAAATGAACAATACTGTTAAATTTATGTGGGAGAGAAATGTTTATACTTCCTAGAAATTGTATCTTGCCAGTGAGGTTCAATTAACTCTCTTAGAAAAGTTACATTTTTATATTTATATTCCACCACATACAAATCCCCATACTCTCCTGACTTTATCTGTGTCACTTGTTTGGCTCATTATTATATTCTAGAAGATTTCATCTTTTAAATTCATCTGGATGAAGGTGCTGCCATCAGAGCTTCCTAAAGATATGAGTAGCCTTATTGAGACACCTAGAGCAAGTTAGATAGTACTAGAACTATTTCTTTTAAGAAAGAGAAAACAGAAAAAAAAGAAAAAGAAGACATAGGAAAGCATAGTATATGTTTTACATTCATAAGGGAAAGGGCTGGCCTATGAAAAGATGTAATTTGTTGTTGGAAACATGAGGAAATAGAATCATTACCAACCATGGAATACCATTGGAAGAAGGGCAATTGTCTTCATAAGGAAGGACTGTTAATAATTAAGCAGGATTGAAATTGAGTGGCATTGGTTTGGCTAGTTTTCTGTCTTTGGGGACATTCATTTTTGCAAATGCTATGTGTCTGCCCAGTTGGAATTTGTAAAAGGGCTTAAATGACAGATGGAAAGTTGAAAACTTACTCATAATGCACTATTATGGCATGAAATCAAAATGAGTAGATCTTGACCAGCATTTATAAAATGAATATGATAAATTCATTTATACTAATAGTCATTTGCAATTATTACATAAAATTTACAAGCATAAATGACTATAAAAATAATCCAAAGAGAATATCATAGGGATTGTCTTCTGAACAAATTCTTTTATAATTTCCTATACATTTTCCTATAGATATTTAAACACATATTCATTTTTATCTCTATATAATTTATATGTGTTTATCATCTGTTCAGATGTTAGGCCTACAGTGAGTGATTTTTATATCTATAGTTTTTTCCTCTGTTAGCATTTCATAAATAGCTAACATGTGCTGAGCTTCTCTAATGTACTTAGCTTGTACATTTTGTTTTATTCCTAAAATACCTCTGGGAGAAGATCTTTCATGTGTATGTATATATTGTATATGTAACATACATATGTACTATACATATGTTACTACAAAAGCATGTTACATATACTATATAGTACATATACTACAATATATACATTATATAACATAATATATATATATATATGTATACAGAGAGAAAGAAAGAGAGAGAGAGAGAGTCTGATTTCAGGGCTTTTTTTTGTATCAGAACTGGGGACTTGCACCCAGTACTTGGTGCTGTCCCATAGCTTTTTTACTGAAGGTTAGAGCTTTACCACTTCAGCGACAGTTTCATATCTGTTTTTTTTTGCTGTTTAATTGGAGATCAGGGTGTTGGACTGCCTTCAAACTATGATCCTCAAATCTCAGCCTCCTGAGTAGTTGGGATTACAGGCCTCAGCCATCAGCACCCAGCTGATTTTTGTGGCTTTTTAACACTGACATTCAAAGTCAATGCCTTCTGAATATAAGCCATACTTTCCATCATTGACTGACATTCTCAGCTCACTTGCTGGAATTATATGAGAATAACTTTTAGGCATGATGCTTCTTCATTTATAAGTAATTTCTAAGAATTTATTTTTATTAACATATCAATTGTACCAAAGGATTTCTTTCTTGTATTTCCATACAGACACACAATATACTCTCATCAAACTCATTCTTTTCTTGCTCTTTCTTGTTTCCCTATTCCTTTTTTTTTGGTAAGTTTTTAATTGTAAAAATGTTGTACAGTGGGGCTACAGCTACATAAGCAAGGTAATGAGTACATTTCCTATTGAGCATTGTTGCCTCTATTGTTTTCCCCCTACCATCTCTTCCCTCCTACCTCCACAACTACCCTCCCTCACTGAAGTTGTAAAGTTTGTTTTCAACACAGTGTTTTGTACATCTCATTGTTACAACGAGTGAACCTGTATCCTTATTTAAGCATTTTGTTTTTTCCATTCCCCTCCCTGAATTAGAGAAGTATATATACAAGATGCAGGGCACCGACATCAAATACAGTGAAAACAGGGGTTATATCGTGGGGGAGGAACATGCAAAGCAACAAAAAACTCACATGATACATTATAAATATATTAGAAACAATAGCAAGAAAGAAAAAAGATATTTGTATCCCTAACTCAGGGTTCATTTAGTTTAACATCACCTTATATGGTCATAGGTACCTAGCTTTTGGCCTTTTCTGTTTATCCTACTCATGTACTAGTTATTGCAAATAAGGGAAACCATGGTACCTATGTTTCTTTAGGCCTGGCTTACTTAACAATAGATTAGCATTTAAAAATATAATTATCAAGAAAAAGGACCACTTGTCATGATGTAGCATTCTATGGGGTTGATTGTGTGAATGGACATGTGACCACCATGTAATCATGGTGTACAAAAATCAAGGTACAGAAAAAAATTTCATCACTCACATCCTAAATGCCTATGTCTCCTTATCAACCCTTCTCCATTACCAAGCTGGCAGAAATTGGAATGTTTTCTATTCTCGTAGTTTTGTATTTATTTACAGGAAAGTCATGTAATAGTACATTATTTTTATTTATTTATTTTTATTGTCAAGGTGATGTATAGAGGGGTTACAGTAATATAAGTATAGCAATGAGTACATTTCTTGTCAAACTTGTTACCCCTTCCCTCAATTTTTTCCTACTTGTAATAGCACATTCTGTCACTATTTTTTGTCACTAGGAAACCATACATGCTTTGTTATGTGCCAGAGTTTGTTCCATCTTATTGATATACTTCAGAGAAAGCAAAAAGAAAAAAAAACATACCAAAATATGTATTCTACTATTTATTGTTTTCTTGTCTGAGGAAATCTTTCATTGGTTTTGAGAGGAGGGTTGGGGAAATGCAGTCATGGTCTTTAATATGTGTGTGAGAACAAAACTAAATAAACCTAGGGGATCTCTTTGACTGCTCACCTTCCCTCTCACCTCTAATCTAGATTGGCATTTCTTTTTTTTTATTTTGCTTCTCCAATTTTTTTTAGTTTTTTTAATTGTGAAAATATTGTACAGAGGGGTTACAATTGCATGGTAAGATAATGAGTACATTTCTTATCAAGCATTGTAGCCTCCTCCTTTGTTTCCCCTTCCCAACCCTTCCCATCCTCCCCTCGCCTCCCCCAGTCTTCCCCTCCTTCCCCACCAAAGTTGCAAAGCTCGTTTTCAACGATTTAAACGATTTGTTTTTCCCCTTCCCCTCCTCCACAAATTATACAGAAATCAATTACAGTGAAAGCAGGGGTTATACTGTGGGGGAGGGACATACAAAGCAACAAAGAAATAATCTTATAAATGTGTTAGAAACAATCGCATTAAAGAAAAAAAACATTTGAATACATATCTTAGGGTTCATTTTCCTAACATCACCTTATCTGACCTTTTCTGATTGACTCAGACATATGCTAGATATTGCAAATAAGGGAAACCATGGGACCTATGTTTCTTTGGGCCTGCCTTACTTCACTTAATATAATTTCTTCCAAGTCTTTCCATTTCCTAACAAATGGGGCAATGTCATTCAATAGACACATGAAGAAATACTCAACCTCCCTAGCCATAAAAGAAATGCAAATCAAAACAACATTGAGATACCACCTCACCCCAGTTAGAATGGCTAAAATCAAGAACTCTAATAACAACAGATGCTGGAGGGGATGTGGACAGAAGGGAACCTTACTGCATTGTTGGTGGGAATGTAAACTTGTTCAACCACTTTGGAAAGCAGTATGGAGGTTCCTCAAAAGACTCTACATAGAGCTCCCCTATGACCCAGCAATCCCACTTTTGGGCATTTACCCAAATGTTTACAAACAAGACCACACTAAAGCTATCAGCATGACTATGTTTATTACAGCACTATTTACTATAGCTAAGATATGAACCAACCCAGATGCCCCTCAGTAGATGAATGGATCAAGAAAATGGGGTATCTATACACAATGGAATTCGATGCCTCCATTAGATTGGCGTTTCTGCCCTCTCTTTGCAATATTTATAGATATCACTGCCTTCTCCAGTTTGAGCCTGGCCCAGGCTTTCTTTTCTCCTGAGCACTGCTCCTGTTAAGCTACAACTGCTTCTTCTACCCACTTCATTCAGTTCCCCTCAGAGCAACCAGAAGAGACTGTCTGAAATCAAAGCTGTCACTTCACCCCTAGAGCATACCCTGCCATGGCTTCTAATCAGAATGAAATCCATTGTACTGTGCATAAAGGCCCTTCATTTTCAGACTTCTAGCCACCTCTCTTCCAGTCTCCTTACTTCTCTTTGTCTGATTTCCAGCCACTCTGGTAGGCATGGATATTCTTTGCCTGTTTTTCACAGATACACACCACAGATAATGACCTATTCTTCTCCTTCTTAGTGGACTTCATTCATTCATTCTACTTCTTCGGTTCCAGTGTCACACATCTGAGAGCTTACTTCCACTTATGCAAGTGGTTGTTCTTTACAGCATTTTATGTCTTTTTGTTTGTTTCGTTTATTCTTCATTTAATTTAATCTCACTAAGGACGTTTTTAACTCATTTGGGCGTATTCCTCACTCAGAGGGTTTCATGGCTTTCTTTTGTCTAAGCACTTCTCATGGTGCTTGGAGCATGGTGACTAGTCAAGAGACATCAATAGATGAAAAGTAGATTAGGGGAAAGCATTTTCTAATCATTCTGAGGACATTGGCCAGGGAACAGGTAAAGGTAATAAGTTATCTCAGATCTTTTTTCTTCCTTTCATGAGTGGACATTATAATTTATACCTGAGAGGGTTAGTATAAGGGACTAAATAAAATTATCACAGTAGAAAATGTCTAGCAGAAAACTCTACACAAAGGCTTTAGTAAAAATTGAGAAATCACTGAATGTCGAAAAAAAAATACAACAAAGATATCTAACGATCTTCAGGGAAAGCATCTTGCAAGATTTTCCAGTATAATGACAGGAGTAAATTCAGATAATCTTTGAGCATTAAGTGGAATTTACAATGCCTTCATTTAATTCTCCAAAGCATGAAGGATCTGAGATCAAGAAAGACCCCTGTGCTTTATGGCTTGGAAAATGAATAGTATTTAACATAATCCGGAAGTCTCTGGTGGAGATGTGGAAACCAATGTGACTTTTTGGCCCTCAGTCCCTGAGGAAATCTTGTGGAGGGGGGGGGAAGAAGAAAGAAAGGGGGGAGAAGAGGGAGGGAGGGAGAGAGAGTGGAGAAAATGAGAATGAATGGGACTTTCCAGTATGTACCTCTCTCTCAGTACAGGCTGTTGCTGTTTCTAATGCGCACAGAGAGCCATTTCTTACTCCATTCAAAGGGAACGTATCTCCATTCAGCAACATTAGCCACAGCCTGAAGTCCCTTTTCAGTAGAATTATTTCAAGACTAAATCATTTGGGAACATTATTGTTATCCCCGAACACTTGTCAGTCTTAAGTCCTTCAGTGAAATTTATTAGCTGTCACCTCTGCCCAAGCTTTCCTATCTTTTTGACTTATTCCTCGCTCCTCTTCAAAATTTCTCATTAGGTCCAGAAAAATCTATTTTTACCTTTCACTTTTTGAAATTCCTCTTCTCTCTGGGTATAATATACAATATTCTCCAAACAGGCCTGTAATTCCCATTGATCCGATTGTCTCCTGTTCATGTCTTTTTCACACCTGTTCATGTCTTTTTTGGTTGATAGAATTTTCTATAAATTCTATCCAATTGCAAGAATGTTCCTGAAATTGTATGAATGTTCTGGATCTCTGACGTTTGATTCATCTTTTGGCCAATTCAATCAATTCAACATCAGTTGGCTTTGTTGTCTCTTGGCTTACTGTCTTGTATTCCATCCTGATTCATACTATTGCCATAGATAACTACAACTTACCCATATATAATATATGTTCAATATATATTTTCCATACCTTACCATTATAATAGTCCATGTACCAGCTCACCTTTTAGGCTCTAACATCTGAAATATTGAATTCAAATCATGCTACCTTCTGACAACCAATAATTGAGAGAAGCCTTCAGTTATGTCCCCATGTGTTTTTATTGGATGCATCTGTTCACATCATAGCAAGGAACACTCTCACTCAGAAGAGGAACTGTATTTATAAGTAAAATTTAATCCAGCTAGCAGGTCAAAGTTTTAGGTCATTATCAATAAATTCATCAGTTTTGGAGTGATGTTTTTAACTCAAGCTGCACAGTTTTTGTTAGATTACATGTTGAGGATCTTGGGAAGGGGATAGTTCTTCATTGTTTCCTTGTATTTGATTGAAAAATTATGGACTATATTTTTTTAATGAAGGACAGTGGAAATTGGCTCATTCTTACCAGGAATTTGATAAGATTTCTTAATGAGGAATACTTACAATAATTTCAAGTGGTAGTTAAATATCTGTCATCTAATCTCTCTACGTTTTCAATACAGACATTGTAAAGGTTATGTTTTCTTTTTCAAATTTTTTTATTAAATTTTCTTTTGTGAAAGAAGAAAAGTGTGTGTGTGTGTGTGTATGTATGTGTGTTTGTGTTTAAACTTTGAATTCTGTGGTTTCAAGACAAGCATTAAATGGTTCTTACAGTGTCAATCCTCTGGTCTTATATCTTAAGAGCAGAGGTTTTTGAAATTCTAAGGCAGAATGATATTACTAAAATATTAACATAAACATTTTTCGTATATTCTTAAGAGTAGAAGGAAATCTTTGCAAGTTCTAAGAGACACTTAGTAAATTAAAAAAGTTACCTATCTTATTTACATCTAATTATGATTATATTTTTAAGGAAATGACACTCATCTACTTCCTCTTTATCTCAATGTTTTCAAATGTCATCTTTCTCAAACAATAAGCAAAACATATTATACCAATTTGATAATTAGATAGTTTTTATTTAACAAAGCCCTATCAACTTCTTTTCTATTTTAATACTCACTGAACATGGATGAAGGTCTCTGGATGACCAGAAACTGAGCTGAACTTACTTTACAAAAATATAAAGCATATACATTTTGGATGTCAAGTCATTTTATTTGGCCCTGGTGTCTATACAATTGACTTCAGGAAACACTGTCCTACTCCTAAAATCTTTAATATGTAATCGTATAAATCCTATATATCTTTTTTCATTTTGTGAAAATACTACACTGTTGAAATTAGCATAGATATGTATGGTGTTATAAGGATATTTGGTAGGGCAAAATATGGTATATACATACACACATAGAAATATGTACATATATATGAATATATATACTTGCTTATTAGACTCTGAATTTACAATAGCTCATATGTTCTGATAAATATGACCTTTCCATAGGGATACTATTTGACCTTCAGAACATTGATCCATCCAAAATGCATGCCTATGTGGAAACATTAGAGCAGTGTCACAAAATAATCAATTCTATATGTAATTAATTCTGCATATTGTCAAATCTGACAGAAATTTCAAAATTTCAATGTTCACACAAGTATTGAAGAGTTTAAATGCACCATACATTGCACATGTGAGTACTTGTGGTATTTAACTTCCTTATTACTGATTCAGTTTTGATAATAACTACCACCAAGAGTAAAGATTGTCAGGTACTACAGGAAAATCCAACAACATACTCACTGGCTTGAATAGACTATACCAGTAATTCTGAATGATAATCCTGAATAAGTGCTGGATTGTCCTTCTTGTCATGGTTAGCATTGTTATGACTAACACTAAGACTAATTGCCGTCCCTAGGGATGTGATTTCTCATCACCTGGAATTCCAACTTTGTGTATCAAGTTTAACCAATTTGGTTCAGATACTCTCCGAGATGCTGGCAAGTGCTCTGCTGTGACCTGAAGAGGGTATCTACAATGCTAGCAATGATTGAGGAAAGGACAAGGATTACTTCACTCAGCACTGCTTTATAACATAGTCTCAGAGAGAACAATTTTCTCCTCCATGACAGTTTTATTATTGCGGCTTTCATCTCAACAGGCAGAATAAATACAACCTTCATAAGAAGAGTTCCAGATAGGCCAGCAAGTGTTACACTGACTTCTGACACAGGAAACACTGCTATTATGAATGTAATATTGCTGTGTTTGTTTTGTGCCATGCAGTACCAGCTGGGATATTGAATATAAAGCTTTGTTGTAGGAATGTTAATTGTCTGTTAAACTACATTAATGTGACACAGTTTCTCATTTCTCTAGCTCTTGATCTTTTGCTCATTGTCATACAAGCATTAAGGATATAAATGAAGAAGTTCCTTACAATAATGTACACATGACTTTCTGCATGAGATGAGAATCGCACTGAGGTCTGCCTTAAGATATTCATACAAAAATACAGAGGGTAAACTTTTGTTTGGGGAATGCTAAGGAAGGAATCCCATTGAAAGAAACATGAAAACCATCAACATCATTCATACAACATTCAGTATGCTTATGTCATTGACTGCAGCTTGGGTCTGTTGGAGTCTTGGGGATCATAAGATTAGACAAATGCATTTATTGAATAGATATTTATTGAGGCTGAACTATGTGCTGTGCACCATTCCAATTTCTATTTACAACATTCAAGAAAGGATATAAAACTCTGTACCTAGGTATTGCATATGTATTAGTTGAAAGAGGTTAAGCAATTATATATAAAAATATGTAGGCTGTGTGTCATAGTTGAGATTTTTCAGAGAAACAGAACTCGTGTGTGTATGTATCAATGTGTCTGTGTTATGAATGAGAAAGAAATAGATGTTAAGATATGGAAGCAAAAGGATTTTCTTTGTTTTTGTTTTCAATAAACTGTGTGAAGTTTTCTTTTTATTTTTTCCTCCTTTACTTTATCCTCTGTTGTCACTGTATTTGACTTTGGTACCCTGTGTCTTTTATATACATTTATGTGAATTAGGGAAGAGAAGAGGAACAACAAAATGATGAGACAAAGGACAAAGAGTGAACCAATGTAACAGTAATACTTACAAAACAATATGCCGGTATTGATCTTCACAACTTGTGGGATACTGGGGGAGGGAAAGTGGGAGAAAAACAAGGGAGAGGGTAACAATGTTCCACAAGAAATGTATTCTCTACCTTATGTATGTAACTGTAACCCCTTTGTATATTACCTCAACAATAAAATTCAATTAAAAATCAAAAGCATAAAAACAATAACAGCAACAAAATCAGCTAGTTGGGCACCAGTGGCTCACACCTGTAATACCAGCTACTCAGGAGTCTGAGATAAGAGAACTGCAGATAAAAACCAGCCCAGCAGGAAAGTCCATGAAACTCTTGTGTCCAATTACCACCAGAAAACTGGAAGTGGCAGTGTGACTGAAAGTGGTAGAACACTAGTCTTGAGTAAAAATTGCTCAAGGATACTGCCAAGGCCTCATGTTCAAGCCCTAAGACCAAAAAAATAAAAAAAATAAAGAAAACAGAAAAGCAAAGAGAAGAAAAGAAAAGAAAAGATGACTCACATGTTTGTGGAGACTGTCAAGTCCAGAATTTTCAGGGTAAACCATTAGGCTGGAGACTCAGAGAAGAACTGATATTATAGCTCAAGAGCAGATTATCAGGCTTGCTTACTTGCCATTCCTTGTGTCTTTCTTCTCAGTGTCTCCCTTCAACCTATTTGATGAAGAAATCATCAAATTTGCTGAGACCCACTTACAACAAGGAGCGTAATCTTTACTTAACCTACTCATTTAAGTATTAATCTCACCTAAGAAACCCTTTAGAGCATTACCAGCACACATTTGACATAATATCTGGGCACCATAGCCTAGCCAAATTGACACACAAAATTAACAATATTAAAAGTTAGTTTCCTGTCACCAGAACACTTGTAGTCATCTTTGTAAACCATACTTAATCACTGAGTAAAGCCAATATGAAGATTATGCTTCCAAAAGAATCCATCTGCATACAACTGCAAAAGCACTAACCTTTGCCAGGAGGGGATGGATTCTGTTTATGATATCCATAGTAACTTGAAAACTAGTATAAATAAAGGCATTGTGTCTTCTGTAGTATGATAATGGGATAAGCAAAAGAAGAAAACAAAGACCATTGCAATGACAAGTGGGCACATACCCATATATGTTCATAAGAAAATAAGGAAGAAATACTCGTGGACAGTGATGAAGATCAGTGTCTCATCTCTAACAGGTAACATGGTCCTACTTCACTGGCATTTGTAACTACCTTCTACTATCCATTCGATATTCCTTTGGCTTTAAATATTCCTTTGGCTTTTGATATCTTCAAGTAGTTGTAACCCCAGCTGCTAGAATGAGTCAAACCTTGATCTCTTAAGTGTCTCAGTCCACTAGTTCTCCCTAAACTGAGTGACTGTAGTTTTTCCATTAGCTTTAATCACAGGTCATAAGCTTCTGTATTCTAGATATAACTCTTCTGCATTTCCATTCAATACCCTTTAGTGGCTGGTATCAGTAAGCCCTTACCAACACTAATTCCATTTTCTGTTGATTCAAATGCATGAGACGCACAAAGTGGTGAAGTAGCTTTAAATTTTAACCTAATAAAAATCACTGTTATTCTTAGTCTAAGGAATGGTGATTTACAAATATGAACAGTAGTGTATGTTTAGAAGAACATAAAAAGAGTAGGAAAACAACATCATTAGAAGAGGTCTGGCATTCTATGTAAAATAAAATCTAGAGTGTCAAAAATATGAAAATGTGCTAAGAATTAATAGAATCATATTTTAGAAAGCTTGCAGGAAAATCAGTAAGACTCTGGGTATTAGTTACTTTCCCTTTGTTGTTCAGGATGCTTTTATTTCAATTAAGAATCCAGGTAGATTGTGTTATCTATCTAAACCCATCATTTCAGTACAGAATCCAGATAGCCTGTGCCCAGCTAAGTCCATGTGAATGCAATTGAGACCAACAAGAAATAGATGATGAATTGATTGCAGAATCCCATTTGTAGAGAATAAAAACTTGATCAACAATAAAAAAACTTAGAACACTTCCGTACAGCTGATAATGACAGAATATCAGGTTATCAGAGGAAGGAGAACATTAGAACAAAAAGATTCTATTTCAAACAAAGATATTGATTGATATTCCAAGAATAAGAAGAATGAGTTTGCTAGGAGCAGTTTTTTTACATCACTTTTCAAATACTAGGCCACAACTATCCTAGATCTTTTCTTTCTCTGCAAATGGCCTTGTTATTTCATCAAATACTCTTTTCTTCCAATTGAGTTAGATTGTGTTCATTCACTACCGCCTGCTGTTCCAAAGATTAAGAACTCTCAAGGTGTCCTTGACTACATCTCTTTGTGCTTTCTTTTTTATTACTTTGAAATATAATTTATTCTCCATCTCTTTTCAGTTGATTTTTGTTATGCCCATATCTGAATGGTTAAAAAACAGTTAAGTCATCAAGAAATAGTGTTACAATTATTAATCATTAAGTAACAGTGATAATCTAGAGAAAGCATGGAACTTTGAAGGGTGATACTAGAAATCAGCACAACAACAATTATTGCTATAATCACTTACGATTATTAAATAACACAATTGATTTGTTTTGAATGCTTCACATTACATGATTCTAAATAATAGCTATCAGCAACCAGTATATATATTTAGGCAGTGTAATTTTACTTTTATATTTTACTGTTAAGTTTTTAGTATACTGATTAACTATCATTGAATCAGTACTCTAACTTTTAAATACAATATATACAAGGTGATAAAACAAGTGTTTTGGATAACTAGTGATAGAACAATAAACTCTCAGGGATATAGAATGCAATCTTGTAATTCTACAGATTTTATATTGCAGGATGAGCCATGAACTGGATTTTGAGAGAAAAGATTCAGTTTACAAAGTTTGCTGTTACAGACTGGGGAATGGCAGGGAAACAGATGACACGGGAAATACTTTATAAAATTGGTGCCTCCGTTTCAGTTAGAATATGTAAGACAGTCATTCTGTTGACTTGAAAGCTAATATTAGAAAGCTCAATGGGAAAATGTACACTTGATGTAAATTCAGATAAGAAGTAAGAACAGCTAAAGGAAAATTGCTCACAGGGATTATACTGGACAAACACATAAGATGAATCAAATAATAGAATGATAGTTTATGATGATTTAAAAATATAACTCTGATGCTGGGTGCTGGTGGTCTATGCCTGTAATCTTAGCCACTCAGGAGGCTGGGATCTGAGGACTGAGGTTCAAAGCCAGCCTGGGCAGGAAAATCCTTGAGACTCTTATCTCCAATTAATCACCAGTAAACCAGAAGTGGCTCTGTGGTTCAAGTGGTAGAGCACTGGCCTTGAGCTGAAGAGCTTAGGGACAACAACTAGACCCAGAGTTCAAGCCCCACAATGGAAAATAATATATATTATATGTAATATATATATATAATACATATATATTATATATGCACACACACATATATCAGATTATTCACTAAGGGGGAGGTTTGTATGATCAAACCACAATTCCTTTGTAGTGAACCACAGGAGCTGAGCCCTTGTTTGTGTGTGTGTGTGTGTGTGTGTGTGTGTGTGTATGTGTTTGTGTGAGAATCCATATAGAGGAGTTACAATTACATGGGCTCAATAACGAGTACATTTCTTACCAAGTATTGTTGCCTCCTCTTTACTTCCCCTTCCCATCCCTTCCCATAGTCCTCCCTTTCCCCCACCCAAACCTCCTTCCACCTCCCACCAAAGTTGTTAAGTTCGTTTTTTGACATAACAACTTGTACATCTCATTGTTGCAATGGGCCCACCTGTATCCCTAGTTAAATGATTTGTTTTTTTCCCATCCCCTCCACAAATTATACCAACATCAAATACAGTGAAAGTATGAGTTATACTGTGGAGGAAGGACATACAAGCAACATACAATCAGCATAAATATGATAGAAACAATTGCATGAAAGGAAAAAACAACAAAAAAAACATTTGAATACTTATCTTAGGGTTCATTTCCCTAACATCAACTTATCTGACCTTTTCTGCTTGAAAATAAGGACAACCATGGGACCTATGTTTCTTTGGGCCTGGCTTACTTCACTTAATATAATTTTTTCTAAGTCTTCCCATTTCCTAACAAATGGGACAATGTCATTCTTTCTGATGGAGGCATAGAAACATTGAAGTTATACCTTGCATTCTCTCTGATGACAAGGGAATAAAATTAGAACTCAACACCAAAAGCCACCAAAGAAAGTCCTGTAACACACAGAGGCTGATCAACACACTGTTGAACCACTAGTGGGTCATGGAAGAGATTAGAAAAGAAATTCAAGTGTTCATGATATTCAACAAAAATGAGCATACAAACTACCAGCTCCTCTGAGACACAACAAAGGCAGTGTTCAGAGGCAAGTTTATAGCTCTGAGTTCTTACATCAACAAATTAGAGAGATATGAAACCAACAATTTAATGAGACAGCTGAGCCTCCTTGAAAAAAAGCAGCAAGATAAACCCCAATCCAGTAGATGGAAAGAAATAATTCAAATTAAATCAGAACTAAATGAATTAGAATCCAAAAAAAATAGAAAGAATCAACAAAACAAAGAGTTTTTTCTTCAAAGAAATTTACAAAATTGACAGACCCTTAGCAAATCTTATCAGAAAAAGAAGAGCACACACCCAAATAAATAAACTCAGAGATGAGAATGGAAATATCACCACAGAAACAACTGAGTTTCAGAACATTATAAGGGAATACTTCTCAAACCTTTATGCTAACAAGTTTGAGAACTTGGCAGAAATGGACACTTTCCTAGCAAATAATGACATGCCAAAACTAAACCAAGATGAGTTAAACCATCTTAAGAGGCCCATATCAAGCATTGAAATAGAAACAGCAATAAGAGACCTCCCAGCTAAGAAAAGCCCAGGACCAGATGGTTTTTTTGGTTTTGTTTTTTTTTTTTTTTTTTTGGTCATGGGGCTTGAATTCTGGGCCTGGGCCTTGTCCCTCAGCTCTTCACCTCAAGCTTAGTGCTCACCATTTGAGCTGCAGGGCCACTTCCAGTTTTCTGGTGGTTTATTGGAGACAAGACTTTCACGGACTTTGAACTGCAATCCTCAGATCTCAGCCTCCTGAGTAGCTACTTCTTTGTGTTTTGAGATAGTGTCTTGCCATGTATCACACATGGCTGATCTCCATGAAAGCCCTTTTCAGCCTCACTGGGGGTGTAGGCGGGAGATGGGAAAGGATGGGAAGGGAAAACAAAGGAGGAGGCAAAAATACTTGATAAGAAATGTACTCATTACCTTGCTCATGTAATTGTAACACCTCTGTAAGGTATTTTCACAATAAAAAATAAATAATAAAATAAAATATGATAACAACAACAACAACAACAAAAACCCTATTTCAAGGGGTAAAAGGAAAGAAGAAGACAGATGCAAAATAGAAGCTGGGATGCCAAGCTTTTATCCTGCATTTAGTAATGAAATGTACTCATTACTTTGTTCATGTAATTGTAAACCCTCTGTACAGTATTTTCACTGTAACTATAACTGTATAACTATATAACTATGTAACTATATAACTATAACTGTAACTATATATATATATATATATATATATATATATATATATATATATAAAGAAAATCTCAGTGCCCTGTTTGTGGCACTCTTGAGTGTTGATTGACTGAGTGGTTCATGAGGACACTAATCTAGTCAATGGATCAATGGATTAATTCAATCATGCAAGTGTTATTTGGAGGTGAGACCTAGAGGATGTAGGTCACCAGTCACCAGTGTTATGATTTTGAAAGTTACATGTTATCCCCAACTTGTCCTCTTCCATTTCCTCTTTCTCTATTCTTCTTCCTTCCCACCCTCCCTCCCTGTCTCTCCTCCACTCTGACTCCCTCCTCTTTATCCCTTCTTTCCTGGACTCTCTGTCATTCAGTTTCTCCCTCCCTGCTCCTGTTCACTATGAGATGCTTTCTTCCTTCATAATCTTCTTCCATGATTTGTTTACCTCGCAACTGGCCTAAAAACAATGGAGCCTGACAACTATTGACTGAAACCAGTAGTCAAAATTAATCATTCATAGGACTTAGGACTTTTAACACAGTGATGAAAATCCCTCAGGAACACAGACAGAACTAATGTTAGAGGAAAGTTCAGACAGGGACATGAGCTGCTGGGAGGCTAGATTCGTGTGCTGATAATACACTACTCACTTTGCTCTTTAAATGCACGCGCTCACAAAAGCATTCCAATTTAAGCTATCAAGATTTTAGCAGTTTCTAAAGTGTTTATCTGTTATTTTCGAATTCAATGGTTTACTTTTCTAACCCCTCAATTTGAGGTTCTAGCGATTGTCTAGCACATTTTTAAACATCACTTACAATTTATTTATGGCAAAAGTTTTTTTCTTTGCAGATAGTGAAGTATCAAATGTTGCTAAAAGTATAATTATCCTAATCTACTATTTCCCTAAATATGGGCTTCTGGATAATATTTCTGTTAAGTGTTAATTTACGAACACAGCAGACATATCATATAATCAATAGGACAGCACATTACTGTTACACTGACAAAGTGAAATGCAATATTGGCAACAATTCTCAGGAAAACCACTCGCATGTATAAAAAAGGCCATTTCCAGACCAATACTTTCAAATTAGTGTATGCATTACAATAGAATCTCTGTACTTTGTAAACAGACAGCAAAACAGAGAGTTTTAAACGAAACTGAAGCAGAATCACTTTCCCACAAAACGTGTAGCGGTGAATAAATAGAGGTTCAGCTTAACACTGAACAGTTTAATAAAGCATATTAAGGTTCCATTTACATGACAATTTCACTTACTTGGGAAAAAATAAAAATCAAACTTTTGACACCTTAGAGAATGAATAGAATAGGACCTTTCTAAATGCACTTACATCATCTTTCCAGAACATACCTCTAGGAAAGTTAGTGTTACTTCCTTCTGATAAATGATGAACAATTGATGGCAACAAATTCATCAAGTCTCACTCTGCTTCTTGTCTCAGTTTATGGGATTTCTAAATCTCAGTATGTCCTCCTTCCTTGGTTTTAGAGACACTGTTCTTTCCTGGTTCTACCACTTAGGCTTTTCCTGTCTTCATCAGAACACTGACAGGACTGTTGATAAAGCTTTCTTTTAGAGGTTGGAAGCAAGTTGTGGAGATGGGAGGGAAGGGATGGGAGGGGAAAACCAAAGGAGGAGGCAACACTGCTTGATAAGAAATGTACTTATTTCCTTGCTCATGTAACTGTAACCCCTCTTCTGTACAGTATTCTCACAATAAAAAACTTATTAAAAAAAAAGAATGGTCCACCTCTAGTTTCACCTCTGCTGCTGTTATGTTTCAGGTTGTCACTAGTGCAGTATAACAAGAAAACATATATTTTTAATTATATATACTTAGTAATCTAAGGATAGTGCTGAGTATACTACAATACAATGCATATACTTGACAATCAAATAATGTATTTATTTTTTATTCTTTATTTTTTTTTTTGGTCATGGGGCTTGAACTCAGGGCCTGGCTGCTGTCCCTGAGCTCTTTTATTTTTTTTTCCTAAATACTAATGTTCTACCACTTTGAGCCATAGCACTGCTTCCACTTTTCTGATGATTAATTGGAGATAAGTCTCAAGGGGACTTTTCAGCCTGGGCTGGCTTCCAACAGTGATTCACAGATCTCAGCCTCCTGAGCTAGGATTAGAGGCATGAGACATTGGCTTCTGGCTTCAAATAACCAATTTTATTACTCCAGCTGTCAGTGGTACTGAGTTCAGACAACTCATATACAATCTATATAAAAGCATGTTTATATTTATACAATGTAGTTCTGAAGTTAATACACACATTTTCTAGTTTAAAACATGACTCTTTTCTGGATCATGAGTCATTGAGATTGGGTATATCCAGGTCTTTGGTGTACTTTGACAACTGGACACTGTGAGCAGTGGCAATTCATACATAGTTTTGTTCAGGCTGATTATGTTGGAGTTTAAAAGCATGTTTTTCAGCCTTTCAGTTTATTGCATATACTAGTATTTTGATTCCATAACTTTGTATTAGGTTATATATACTCTATCTAGGTCATTTCATTATACATACTTTTCACAGATAGTTTAAAATTAACATTGTACCCACAAAGTCCCCTTTGACTACCTCCATTGAAATTCATTATAGTTTTTCAGATGCTACAACTACATATGTCACTATTTAGGCTTTAAACTTTTCCGTTTAAATAATTTAAGATGAATATTTTGTTAGCACAACTATTTGCCATTCCTATTTCTCATGGTTCCTGAAGATCCAGATTTCCTTTTAGTATTGTGTCTCTTCAGCCGGAAGAGCTTTCTTAGGACTTCCCAGGTGTGCTGGCAAAGAACTGGCCAGCCTTCTTTCCTTTGTGTATCCCTTTGTTTCACTTTCAATCCCTGTGGTTCCTTTCTTGAAAATTTAATTCACATTTACCATAGGGGATTGAAAACCCCTTAGAAGATCTTTGTAACCCATTGTTATTTGTTTTCTTATGTCTCTTGCTGCTGTAAGATAACAGAGTAGAGGCAGAGTCCATTTCTCTTCCTCTATTACCTAGAAAAATGTCTTACAACTGTATGGAATTCAGAAATCATTCCAGAAAGAAGTGAATGTAAAGTGTATATTGAGAAGTAAGATACAGATATGTCTAGGGCTTAGAATAATTCAACTAAGTATAAGATTTTTTTTAAATCCTTTTTTTTCATTTTTGAGACAATAATACACACTATGCAAGGTTGGTTCTCAGGGGGTTCTGCTGTAGTATTATTGTGAAAAAAATCAATCAATTCCTCTTGCTTCCACTCTACCTGAAGGCTTTAATACAACATTGTTTACTGAGTAATAGGCCAGACCTATGTATTTGTATTTTATCTTTGTCTTTATCTACTTCATAATATGAAATTCTCAAAGCTAAAGACTAACTTGTACATATTTGTTTGTACTGAATTATAAAAATTACTTAAATAAAGGAAGAAGAATTTATATTTTTAGGATGTGTTGTCAGATACTAAGCAATATCTCACATTCTTTGAATTTTATAAAACTAACTTTTTGATATTTATGTTTAATAAATGGAAAAATCAGTGGCTTGAAGATTTACCCTAAGTAATCTATCAACAGTCAGAGTTCTGAGCTGAGGCTATTGATGCATATGGAAAGAAAGAAAATTCATGAATGTAGGTCAGGGACCCCTCAGAAGCACAGGATTATGGGAACTCTGGGATGAAATTGCCAGGGAATTATGGGAAACACAGAACTTAAACTTATTTTATTGTAAAGATGATGGGATTACAGGTACATAAGTAAGGTAAAAATACATTTCTTTCTGAACAAAGTTACTCCCTCCCACTCATTTTCTCCCACTTCCCCTGGCCCCCAACTCCTTCTGCAAGTTGTGTCTAGTGAATATCACTGTTGCGTTGGTTCAGCCTTTGTCCCACTGTTTCTATGATTTCCCTTCCCTTCCCCAAATCAGATAAACTTATCTACAAAACAAAGGGTACATAAATCTAAAACAGTGCCAACAGGAATAAACCTAAGCGGGGGGGAAGAAAAATGAAATTACTGCAAACAGTACACAAAACAAAAACCTCTTGATTGCATTTCTGGGATTTCATTTCCATAAGCATAATTATATATTATCATATGCACATAGCTAGTTATTGAACCATTGTGATCCTCTGCTGAGAATATCACAGACATATTCTAGCTATTACAAATAAGGGAAATCATGCAGTCTATGTTTCTTTGGGTCTGGCTTACTTTGCTTAATATAATTGTTTCCACTCTTTCCATTTCCTTACAAAGGGACTATGTCATTTTTTCTGATGCAAGCATTATATATATATATATATGTGTGTGTGTGTGTGTGTGTGTGTATCACAGTTTCTTAATCCATTCATCTGCTGAGGAGCATCTGGATTGATTCCATATCTTAGCTATAGCAAATAATGCTGCAATGAACATGGTTGTGCTGGTGGCTTGTAGTCATTTGGATAAATATTCAGGAGTGGGATTGCTGGGTGTTAGGGGAGCTCTATGTTTAGTCTTTTAAGAAACCTCCATACTGATTTCCAGAGTGGTTGAACAAGTTTACATTTCCACCAAAAGAGTTGTAGTGTTCCCTTTTGGCCATATCTCCACCAGTAGCTGTTATTATTGGCTTCTTGATAATGGCCATTCTAACTAGGGTGAGGTGGAATCTCAATGTTGTTTTGATTGGCATTTCTTTTATGGCCAGAAATGTTGACTATTCCTTCATATATCTATTGGGTATTCTTATTTCCAGGGAAATCCTTTTTAATTCTTTTATTTATTTATTTATTTTTGGTAGATTGCAGTGCTGGAACTCTGGGCCTGGGCTCTTTCCCTGAGCTTATTAGCTCAAAGCGAGCTCTCTATCACCTGAACCACAGTGCCATTTCCAGTTTTTTGGTGTTTAATTGGAGATAAGAGTCTTATGGACTTTCCTGCCCAGGCTGGCTTTGAACCATGCTCCTCAGATCTCAGCCTCCTGAGTAGGAAGGATTACAGGCACGAGCCACCCACCAATGCCAGGCAATTCTTTAGTCCATCTATTAATGGGGTTGTTGTTTCTTTGAGAATTTGTTTTTGAGGGATTTAATATTTTGAGCTCTAAGTATATTTTAGATATGAGGCCCTTATCTGATGTATAGTTAGTAAAGAACTTCTTCCAATCTGTGGGCTTTTGATTTATCTTCCTAGCTATGTCCTTTGCCATACCGAAACCCTCATTTTAATGTGATTCCATGTATTCAGCCTTTCTTTGATATGTTGTGTTTCTGAATTTTTGTTTAGGAAGTTTCAACCTATGCCAAGGAGCCCTCGTGTTTCCCCTATCCCTTCCTGTAATATTTTCAGGATATCTGATGTTCCATTGAGGTCTTTGATTTATTTGGAATTTTTTCTGGTGCAGAATGATATGTAAGGATCTATCTTCAGTTTTCTATACAAGTATGGACAATTCTGCAAGCACAATTTGTTGAAGAGGCTGTCTTACTATCTTGTTCTATTGCTTTTCTAGCTATTCTTTTGCATTTGCTTTGGAATCTTGATTCTTCAGGAATATTTCTTCTCTTTCTATTTTTTGTGCTATAATCCTATTCATTCTCAGTTTTTTGCTTCATTTTCAATCATTTCACAAGTCTAATTAAGCTCATCTGTGTCCCAACACTCAAATTTCCAATTCAATTTTTTTTCTTTTTGCCGAAACATCTCATAACAAAAGTTTTACAATCACTAAATGAAATTTCTTTTTCCATTCATCACAACAATTAGATGAGATGTTAATTATATTGACACTCATATTTTTGTTTGAAAAGACTTGTTTATTTGGCCATTCTCTAATCACAATTCCTAAATTTTATAATTCTCATATTCCAACTCTACTGGTTTCTTCTTAGGAGCTTTGCCTCTCTCAGTTGCTGTGTCTGTATTTTCTAGCCTTTTGCTCTAGTTTTTCTTTTGTTCTCTTAAGAGATTACCTTCTAGGCATATGCTTCCCTTTGCTTCTGTGACAGATGACTTTAATCCTTTGGGATGAATGCATGGTTCTGATCAATGACTTGATTCATAATCAACTCTACTACATCTTCCCTTTCCTCTATAGTCCACAATTCCGCATCATATCTTCTAATACTCTCTAATTTCACATTGTAATGTACATTGTCTTAGATATCTTTTGAGGAATTCTTTTCAATCTTATTCCTGTTTAAAATTTTCTTCAATATCATTACCTTTGTTATTCATTCAGACTTGAAACCTCAGACGTGTCTTTGGTTTCTTTCTCCCCAGTTGATGTCTCCACAGTCACATAAGCACATAATCTCCTTAGATACATTCTGCTGCTTCCTGTAACCCAAATGTCTCCTGCATGTGTGTTCCCAGGCCAAGGGTGGAGATTGGTTGTCTGGCCTTGGATCTCAGTTCTGCTGTTTAATATAAAATATTTAGACTACTAGAAAACATTTAATCTAGACAATTGGGAACAAGTGAATTCCAGAAGTTAGCTGCAAACTTAAATGAATACCCAAAGTACTTGGGATAACCCAATAAGCATTATCATTAACTATTGGCTAAAGTATTATTTTTTTTTTGTCAGTTGTGGGGTTGAACTCTGGGCTTGTACGCTGTCCCCACACTCTTTAGCTCAAGGCAAGTGTTCTACCACTTGAGCCACAGCACCACTTCCGGTTTTCTAGTGGTTTATTGGAGATAAGAATCTCATGGAGTTTCCTGCCACGGCTGGCTTTTCAAATCTCAGCCTCCTGAGTAGCTAGGATTACAGGCGTGAGCCACCGGTGCCCAGCTGGTTAAATTATTTTTATTAGTCTTTGTTTACCTTATTCCAATGTCCCCATAAATTATGTTTGGTCTTCAGATTATTACCTACCCAATTTATCCTAAACAGTTAGAGATCTCCCACTCTTAGAATGTCTCCACATGTCATGCCTGAAGCCTTCTCTCACTTCCCCATATAAGTAATTTGATGAAACTGAAATTTATCACACGCTTCTTATTGCACGTATGGCCACCAACCCTCCTTTTGGAACAAGTTGAGGACAGCTTGCCCAGATTCAGTGTTTGGGGATTGACTGGTTATGTTGTTCTGATTCTGAAGTTCAACTAGTTAGGCTCATGAAGCTCCCACACTGAGTCCTAACCTAGCTGCTATCAGGAATAATGATCATATTGCCATCAATATTTGCCAATGTATTATCTTGTTTCTTGAAAGCTGAAAAAACTGACTTGACTTTCCAATGCCATTGACAGAAGCCTTCCCCTCCAAACAAAAAAAAATGCATTCCCATCTTGACATTCATATGAATGTCAAGGACTATGAAAAGGACTGAGTGTCTCCTGGGTCTAAACATCTAAACAATAGCATCTAAACAATATTTGGATGCTAATGTTGAGAGACATGAGTAAAGTGCTCTGGGCCAAATTCTGCTCAGCCTCACAGATCCCACAATCTAAGCTGAAAACTCTTGTCACAGCAGGAAGGTTAGATAGACCTAACATCTGACCTAAAATTTGGATTCAATGGCATTTAATTTATAAAACTACCACGAAGTTCATCACAACCATTCCTGTATTGGAATTACATGAATTTCCAGTGTTGAGTAGTCAACAAAGCAAGCTCTTTTTGTTATTGTTTTGAAAAAGCTATTGAAAATAGCCCCAGGCTAGGCTCAAACTTGTAATCTTCCTGTCTTAGCCTCCCAAGGGCTGGGATTACAAGTATATACAAAGCCACTCAGCTCTGAATGTAACCTTCTAAATCAGATGCACTATAGTTCAAATAGCCTATTGCACCACAAGAATGCCAATAAATATTTGATGAATGGACTAATGTACAGCAGTAGAAACAGCATTCATCTTTAAATCAAACAGACATGAGTTAAATACCAGTTTTATCCCCACTAAACAGATACTTTACACATATGTAAGGTTAGTAAAATTCCAGGACCACTATGAGAATTAAACAAGGTAATATATGTGAGGACACAAATCACAGTACCTGGTAGATGGGAGATGATTATTATACGTTAATGTGCTTAACATATTCAATCCTGGGTGAATATGGGTAGCTAGTGAGAATTTTTCCTTCCATACAAAGTACAGGCATCTATTGATTTTCATTAGGAATTCTAAATTGTCTCAAGTAAATACTGCAAGGATTTACTCTGATATTGACACCATGGTTTCTCTTCAGCATATCATGGGTCCCACTTTATTCCTGTGTGTGCTACAGAATTTACGCAGGTGAAACTGTCAAGTTTATCAAAGAATCCATGATGGCTAATAAATGCCCAGATTATTGCAAGGCAGAATGTACTAGAAGACGTGTCACAGCAGAGCAGGGGTGACCTTTTGCAAGGCCACGGGGGATGCACAGCGTGTTCTCAAGTCTCACTAACAAGATGACATTATTTAGATTTTTGTTTCAGTTGCTTAGCTACCACTTCTGTGAACCTCTTCTTGCTGCTTGTAATACTTAAAAATAAAACAGAACATGTTCATGATTTTGCTTTTTTTTTCCTAGCAATGACAACAATGGATATGGACTGAAAGGACATTTTTCTCTTAGGAAGTAAAGGACTTGAAGGGAGAGCATATAGATGATTAGAGGAGTGACAATGTTGAAAGAAATTAAAAGACCTAGAAACAAATTAAGTCAGACCCAGAGAAATAAAGGATGAATATTTTCCTTTCTATGTGGAAGCTAAATCTACTTTATAAACTTGTAAGTGAATATGTTGGGTGCTATGCAGTTATATACAAACGTATTAAATATGGTAGACTCATGGGAGAACTGAAGTAGTGTAATTCTTTAGGAAGACAAAGCCAAAGTTCAACAAGATAAACATCAGGAAGCAGGTACATGAAAGGGATGAAGTGGGGTCAAGGGAAAACAGGAAGACAAATGAAGAGGAGAAGAAGGGGGGGATACTGTCAGTAATTCAATGTTTATCTCACAAAAATAAGAAGACTGAAGGGAAGGGGGAGGGAGGAAATGGATGGGTGAGAATGTTGAAAGAAGTACATTGGACATTGCATTTATATTATAAACACATTGACATTGTATTTATAAACTCCTTTGTAAAATGGCAAATCCTTGTACAACCAGTTAAAAATAATAAAAGAAATTATAAGACAGAAGGAACTGTTGGCTACAGATCATTTTAGAGGGACAACATCCAGAAATGATAATGTGTTTTCCAATTTTTATTGTGGTAAAATTGACATTACATAAAAACTGCCATCCAAAATATTGTAAGTATACTCTTAAATGGTATTAAAGCACATATTGGTAAATTGGGTTGAGTGTGGTAGTTCATACCTGTAACTCTAGGTATTAGATTGGGAAGAGGGGTCAGTCTAGACACAAGTTAGTAAGACCCCTATCTTGACCAATAAATTGGCATTCTGGCACCAGTGTCTTATCCCTACTATGTGGGAAAGGTAGTTAGGAGGGCGAAAAGTACTAGGGATATGGCCTAGAAAGTATGAGGTGATACATACATCTATATGAAATTCTTAAATTTGTAGCTACTAAACAATAATTTCATATTCATCTCCTCTTTCAACCCCTAAAAACCTCATTCAACTTTCTGTCTCTGTGATTTTGACTTTGTAAGTATCTTTCTGTTTGTCTTCTCTCATTTAGCCTAATTTATTCAGTTCTCATCCTTGGGAAAGTTTCCTTCATTCTTACTAAAAAGTAGTCAGTAGTTCACTTTTGTATATGTTATACTTTGCTAATCTGTTCATGTTTAATGGAATCAAGGTTGCTTCCAAATCTATCTCAGTTATTGTGAAGAAAATCACTCAGAAACTAGATGCATGATCACCTCAAGAGTGCTATTCATTCTGTTGATGATATACCTTTAGTTTAAGTCAAATTTTGGGTCGTAGACTAATTCTATTTCTTTTTTCAAATTCTTGAAGACCCACCATACCGTCCATAGTGTTCTGTATATGTCTCTTTCTTTATAGTTACAGCACTGAAAGCTGAAGTTGAATGCACTGCACCCTCTAACTTCTTCCCTTGAATCTGCTTACCTTCAACAGACTCAACAGTTTCAAAATAATTAACTTGGTATTTTCCATTTCTGTATGGAAAGTAAAATTCCTGATACTTTATACTCTGCCAT
Organism: Dipodomys ordii; assembly: GCF_000151885.1. Lineage (NCBI taxonomy): Eukaryota > Metazoa > Chordata > Mammalia > Rodentia > Heteromyidae > Dipodomys > Dipodomys ordii. Next base: position 508,721 of record NW_012267315.1, read on the forward strand.
TGACTAGAATCCTTTAAAAATTGTGAGATTTACAGTTAAAAATGGCCAGATACTGGTAGCTCACATCTGTAATCCTAGTTACCTAAGAGGCTGAGATCTGAGGATTTTCAGAGCCAGCCTGGGTAAGAAAGTCCATGAGAATCTTGTCTCCAATTAACCACCAGAAGAACAGAAGTGATGCTATTGCTCAAAATGGTTGAGTGCTAGCCTTGAGTGAAAATGCTCAGTGACAGAGCCCAGACTCTGAGTTTAAGTCTCATGACTGAAAAAAATGTAAAAAAAATGTCTTAAAATTCTTAGTAGCATGATTTTTTTTTGCCAGTCATGGGGCCTGAACTCTGGGCCTAGACACTAACCCTCAGCTTTTTAGCTGAAAGGTAGTGCTCTACCACTTGAACTACAGTGCCACTTCCGGCTTTTTCTCCTCATGTGGTGCTGAGGAATTGAACCCAGGGCCGCATGCATGAGAGACAAGCCCTCTACCACTGAGCCATCTTCCCAGTCCCCATGTAAATTAATTTTGCAAAGGTGTATTAATGTAACATTGACAACATTGTGTAAGCCACTGGACTAGTAATTAGGGCTGGTTGTAGAAAAAGAACCCCTGCATTTAAAATTTGTCCACCTACTGGCAATATGACATTGTTGTCCAATTTCTTTACCTAACAAACTGAATAAAATAATATGACGAGCTCACATGGCTGGTAAATAGATTATTTTAGTTTAAAACTAGTTAGGATAGTAGCTTTCAAACAAATATCAGCACTTGCTAACATTTTAATATTTATTCAGGAAAATCTATATTAGCTGAGAACTCATAAAGAAATTTAAGGCAGTTAGCAGTATAGAATATTAGCATTTTCAGAAAGATACAGATATTTCTCTTCATCCATTACAAGCAATACCTCAAAGGGACCTAGGATGTAGCTGAGTGGTAGAGTGATTGCCTTGCATGTATCTGGTTATAAGCTGTATCCCAGGTTCCCAAGAAAGTGAAATACAGCTGTTAATCTTTAAAAAATACATATTTTGACATCATAGAAACTGGATAGAACTATTGTAGTTTTTAAAAGTTGTACTTGATGAAAGAACAGAGACAGGATTGTAAAATAATTGGTATATGCCCCAAACCTTAGTTTTCTATGTGCTTCTAACTCAGAACAACTCCAACTTCACTCATTATAACATTTAACAACTGTTAATATTGACCTGCGACTGGAATACATTATGGACCACACACATTTTTATATTCTTAAAGTGAATTTGGACCTCTTTTTCCACTGTTTATTGCAGCTAGATTATCCATTTATTTGCATTCTGCATTCCTTTTGATATCCTGGGAATTAGAGTATCTTACATGCAACATGTAGTTTTCAAGAAATTTCACAAGTTTGCCTCATTCTTATCCTACAACTTTCTCTAATTTTGGAGTGGGTTGCTGTTTAGTAAATTCCTTTAATAAATTCCCCTTTCTCCTTAGGCACCGTGCTAGAATCTCTTGAAAAGAAATCAAACAGAAAATAATGTTGTTTCACAGAATGTCCCCTCACTGTTGATACCTGAAACTTATTACGTGTTAAGGGCAAAAATAAAACAAAAGACCATGTAACTTCTGTCATCGATCAATCAATACCCCATTTTGTATTAAAGAAACTACCTTGTTGTAGCCTATGACTCCAAAGTTATTGGAGCATTTATCACTATGTTCTTCGTGCCCAGCAAATAAATTCTGGCTAAAGGAAAATACAATAAATAGTTTATACCACTTTCAAGTCATCTTTTTCCCCCTACTGTGTTGGGAACAAAATGTATTAAATAGGTAAGCACTTTATGGATATATCTTCCAGCTCTGAATTTTGACACAGGGTTTCAGTATTTAGCATAGTCTTTTTTTTTTTTTTGGTCCAGTCGTGGGGCCTGAACTCTGGACCTGGGCACTGTCCCTCAGCTCTTCAGCTCAAGGCTAGCGCTCTACCACTTGAGCCACAGCGCCACTTCCGGCTTTTTTTTCTTTTTGCTTATGTGGTGCTGAGAAATCGAACCCAGAGCCTCGAGCATTGCAAGGCAAGCGCTCTACCACTGAGCCACCTTCCCAGCCCCTTTAGCATAGTCTTGATTTGAGCTCATTAACAAAGCTCAGCCTGGTTCAAACTCATCATCATCTTACCTCAGACTAGGTTTGTTCACATCTATAATACCAAGAGTAGGGGGGCTGGGAAGGTGGCTCAGTGGTAGAGAGCTTGCCTTGCATGCATGAGGCCCTGGGTTTGATTCCTCAATACCACATAAACAAAAAGTAAAAAGCCAGAAGTGGTGCTGTGGCTCAAGTGGTAGAGCGCTAGCCTTAAGCTAAAGAGCTGAGAGACAGCGCCCAGGTCCAGAGTTCAGGCCCCATGACCAGACCTCCTCCCCCCAAAAAAATACCAAGAGTAGGAAATATAGACAAGACTATTGAAGTCCAAGCCAGTTTAGGTTACACAGCAAAACCCTATCCCCACATGAACTCTTACTGGAGTTATATGTACTCTGATAGTATGAAGGGGAATGACTTACAGTAAATTAATAATCAATAATTATGTAATTGATGTATATAAATGTATATAAATATGTAAATGATATATATCATAATAATTACTGAGAATCAAGGGGGAAGAAATACCTTCCTTGACTTCAGGTAACTTAGAATTGATTCATTGAAACAAAGATTTGGATGCCAAGTTCAATTGCATATTTGTACATAGATAGATAGATAGATAGATTATAGATAGCTTGATGCTAATTTAACATTTCCTGTTTCAGCATGAAAATATTCTCTGAAAATTCTATGATAGGAATTCAATTTGCTTACACAATTTAAATATTGCAAATTCAAACAAATATGAGTGATTGTGGATTTAATTATTTACTCAAGAGAGAAAATCAAAAAGGGAAAATATCACTAGTAATAATCAAATTCAGAATTATAGGTTGAATCTTTAAAATAACTCATTTGTTTGAAATCCAAAGCTTAAAATGCAATTAGTAGTTTTATGGGTAAAATTCAAGTAACTTTAAATTAGGATCATCAGTACAATAATATGTATTTTGCTTGTACTTGTAGTTTTTCATTCTATGAATGTTATTGTCCTGACTTCAATTTTCACCATTGATCTTTAGGTACTTCAATCATTCTTGAAAAGCAATGTCTTTGTTTAATACATAACCATGACAGTTGATCATTCTTTTATGGATTTCTTTGATTAATACTTTGTACCAGATGTCGAGTTTATATTTAAGTGAGATAATCAGTAGAAAAAAAACCTAAATAAGATAAAAGTTATTAGTGGTGATCAACTTGACGAGAGATCAGAAACATGCAAGATCTCCACAAGAAGGAAGAATAAGAGCCATTAATTCATTGGATGGAGACAATGAGAAAAAGAATCAATGAAAGAATGGTGACAATTCTTTGGACAGAACTTGCAGAAGGATGGGGTTGATACTAGCTGAAGGAAATGTGATGGTAGGAGTAAAGTGACACAAGGTCGGAAGTGAGGGACAGAATGTTGTATCCACTTGCAGATGACAGCTAGGCATTGGATATAAACAAAGATGTCTTTTGAGAGCAAAGGTGGAGGGAATCTAGCACTGTTTCAGTTTGCTTGACTTATTTTTTCAAGAGGTGACAGTTTTAAATATTTTGATTTAGGGAATAGACATCTTGTGTTAATTGAAGTGCGACTAACAGTTTCTAAGTGAACTTCTCTATACTTTGTGACTCTCCTATTAGACTCCCGTATTCTCAGACTGGGAAAATAAGTCTATCTTGTGCCTGATAAAGCTTGTTTCTGTGGCTGTGGATGACAACAAATGCCAGGTTGGAAATGTGAAAGAATGTTCACACCAAAGAACGTTCACTAACACAAGTCTCATCGCCTTCAGAGATGTGAGAGAGCACGTATGACCAGCCACATAATCTTTAAAAGCATTGACCAGGGATGAGCCTTCTGAAAACAATTGCCCAACTAGCCACAGCTTCATTCAGTTTGCCAGGACTGAATATGCATCTGTCTCAGATGATAAAAGATCACAGAAAGATTTCAGGCATTAAATGGTTTCCACTTAAACAATAAACTCTGCAGATTCATTCTACATAAAACGACCCGAAATCTATTCTGTAATTATGACAAATAGGAGACAGGAGTACCAGACTTCATTGGGGTCACCAGCACCCTGCATCTCGACTGGGGATGAAATTCAAGAGATCATTCATCATTTCAATTGTATTAGCCACTATTTGCCAGCATTATTTTAACATTAACCTTTTTCACCTAATGTCTTTCAACAGAATTCGCTTCAAATAGTTCAGCAAAGAGATAGCTAAATTTGTTTCATTTACATATTTCTCAGGGGGAGGGTTGGAAGTGAGACATAAATCACACTAATCATTAAGCTGAAAGATAAACCAATAAAGCCCCCAAGTATCATTTAGGACTTATTGATTATTTTTAGGAGAGGAAAATGGAGGCAACTACATGACATATTTTAAGTGGCTATCATATGTGTATCTCTGTGGCATGTAGAGTCAATGTACTATATAAATTATGCAGCAACCTAAATGTTGGTACATGGACCAAAATTTAGCTTTTGATCAATCTTTTTCAAAAGCTAAAGTAGCTCTTTTGCCAAAATAAAAGCACTTTAAAATCTGTGGGTGGGAAAGATGTCACAGATCTTTAATGAGACCATTTCTTATTCTTTAAACACCTTTGGAGCGATACTGACTTCAGCATAGTCCAGGTGCCCACATCATACTCAAATAAAATAAAACAAAATACTAACATACTAAATAAAAACTAGACAAGAGAATCAGAATATGGAAGTTCACAGCCAGCCACTGTGCCTCATGCCTGTAATCCTAGCTACTCAGGAGACTGAGATCTGAGGATCATGGTTCAGAGCCAATTAAGGCTGGAAAGTCTGTGACCCTTATCTCCAACAAATTACCAGAAAACCAGAAGTGGAGCTGTGGCTCAAAGTGGTAGAGCTTTAGCCTTGAATGATAAAGTTCAGGGACAGGGCCTAAGCTCTGAGTTCCAGCCCTACAACCGACAAACAAAACAAAACAAAACAAAACAAACAAAATTCCAGAAAAACAAAAAAACCCACAAGAATATTGGGAATATTAAAGATTTATACGCACAGCACTGTTAAAAGAATAAAAAAGAATAAAAGAACAAAAAAGTTAAAAACAGCAACAACAAAAAATAACTAACACAATTAAATCTCCTTAGTTGTCAATACTTTTATTGAAACATCCTATCATCTGATCTTTGAATCTTTTACTTCTTTCTACAGAATGAGGCCTTGGAGGCTTATTGATTAAAAGAAAGAAAAGTTTTTCAAAAACCAACAATCTATGATATGAGGTGGGTTTCTTCACATTCAGTCATTATTATGTAGGGAGAAATGAAGTTATCTTTGTGGCTCCTTCCACTGTCTCTTCATGTTCTCATATTGAAGAGAAGTATGGCAGGGTTTCAAGTGACTAAAACAATTGAGTTAGTCCTCTATTTCTATGTAACAAATTAGCACACACATAGGGACTTAGATCAATATACATTTATTATCATGGACTTTGTGTGGCTTACCAGACTCCATTATTCGTGATATCAGAGGGCTATGAACAAGCTGTCAGCTTGGCTGCCATCTAGAGATTAGGGTACTCTACAGAATATTTGTTGCAGGATTTACTGTGTGCTATTGGAGGATTGAGACCCCACCTCTTACTGACAGCCAATGGGATCTACTTCAAGATTTAGAGGCAGGGCCCAGAGCGCAGGCTTTGCATCTTCCTCCTAGGCTCTCACCAGGTAGCTGCCTCCTTGGAGGCCAGTAGGATGATTTCTCATGTGACAAAATTACTGGAATTATGATCTCATCATCTTTTCCATATGGTGTTTGAAGCAAGTCACAGATTAAAACGCCATCTGACGGGACAATCTGTAAGGATATATTTCACGAGGACCTCATTAAGAAGGTGTATCTGACATATCAACCATCCATTAAATATACCAGAAGAGAGCCTTTTGGTAGGACTTCCAGCCTTTAAATTTTGATTTTAGGTACTGTTAAAGTATTCTCTTGCTGCTTCCTTTTCATTTTATTGCTTGGTTTTGAGACAGAATCTTACTATGTAGCTCAGACTGCCCTCACAGTGGAGATCCCCCTGCCTCAGACTCCCATGCTCAGTAATGCTTTGTTAGGAAACTTGCCTGTGAAAATATCAAGCTAGTAATGTGATAAAATATATTTTACAAGCGGGGTGCCATTGGCTCATACCTCTTAATCCAAGCTACTCAGGAGGCTGAGATCTGAAGATTGCAGTTTGAATCCAACCTAGGCAGAAACATCCCTTTGAGACTCTTATCACCAATTCCCCACACAAACACTGGAAGTGGTACATGGCTCAAGTGATAGAGTTAGCCTTGACCACAAAGAGGCTCAGGGACCACGCCTAGGCTCTGAGTTCAAGCTCCACAACTGAAAAAAATGTATTTTTCCAAATCAGTATATTTTTAATATAATGACACCACTCCTCATGAGATAGTATAGGTTGAAAAAAGTGCATTGCAGAGAAATAGTCGTGTTTGTCTAATGTCATACTCCAAATAGCCTCTTAACTCATAGTAGGTGAGATAAACTTAACAACAACAGACATTAAAAACCTAAATGGGTTCGTAGGCACTGGGACAGAAAGGTGGATGGGATGGGAAGGAAGTGGCTCAAGCTTCAGTGTTTTCACCTGTTAGGCCTCTAGCTATTTTGAGAAAAGTTGGAACTATGAGGTCTATATTTCCTTAAAAATAAATACTGTAAGAGTTCTTCTATAAAAACTTCAAGGTAGGGTAGCTACTCTGTTGAATTTTTTTGCAAGCAGTTAAGAAATAATGTAAATCCTACATAAAATCATCCAGGGGAAAGATACAGGAAAAAAAATCCCTACTTAATGTATATAGCTGGTTTAATGACAATCTAAGAGCCTGACAAGAATTCTACAAGAGAGGAAGTAGCAGGCTGATATACCTCAGGGAAAGGGATTCAAGCATGCTACACAAAATATTTCCAAGTGATAATGAAATTTAACTAAAAATTTTAAATTATAAACATAAAAAAGATAAGGACCCAAGTGAATTTTTTCCAATCATAATAGATAGATTTTACCTTTCCATAGCTATCAGTAGAATTCACCATACTACCAAGTTTAAAGGAGAAATAAATTTAACCATCTCAATAAATGCAGAAATTGTTCTGCATTGATATATTAATCCAATAGTGATATGTGATCAACTCAGTGCAGTGGTAAAATTAATACCGCCTTGGAAAGGGGAAATTCTTTTTCATTCTAGTGGCAGTGCATCGTGGTACCATGTGACCTTTGATGTCTGTAAAGTACTTTAGTTGCCTCAAACCTCATTGAACTCAATTATCCCAGAGCATCTTCAAAGTCGCCATGCAAACGTGTCCACTTCAGTTTAATTCAACTTTGAGAGCATTCGCTTATCATTTAATGTGCCAGCGCTGAGCATAAGGGTAATTTTTGTCATCAGTAACTGAAAAGAGGCATGAGGAATGTCAAAGGAATGAATAATTTAGCAGTCAAAAATATTTTAATTTTTTTCATTTATTTTTATTTTATCTTCAAGTAGTTATACAAAGGGGTTCCAATCAGTTTATCACTACCATGTATCTTGATCAATGTCATCCCTTTCATTGGTCTTTAAAAGAAACTGTGAAAAATAGAAGAATAGAAGAATATAAGAAACTACTTCCAATCCAGATGGGGAACTCTATCTAAAACAAATAAAGAACACAAACAATTCAATAACATAAGGGTAAACAATTCCCTCTTAAAAATTAGTAAGGAATCTCAATAGTCATTTCTCCAAGAGGATCAACAAATACATGAAAATATGGTCAACATCATTATTCACTCATTAAAACAAACAAACACATTGAGATACCACTTCATACACACCAGGATGGCTGAAATCAAAAGAGAGTGTTGACAAGTGTTGACAAGTATGAGGAGAAATCAGAACCCTCACCAGTGATCATGGCAGTGGTCCACTTTCCAACTCTTTTCCAGTTGGAAAACAGTCTGAAATCTCTAATGATTATGACCCAGCAATTTCATTCTAGATAAATGAAATCACTGACACAAAAATTTGCATATGAATGTTTGAAAAGGTGGAAAGATCGGGTGAACTAAGTGTGGTCTAGCCTTGCAATGGAATAGCTATTAAAAAATGAAGTAATGTTTGTATACTGTAAGGAGGATAAAACATAAAAATAACCTAAAAAGTTATAGAGTATCATATCTGAATTGCACACATATGAATTTTTATAGTAGGAAAATCTAGACAGAAATGTGATAACTGGTAATATCAAGCTGAGAGTAGGCTGATAACTAAAAGATGAAAAGTGAAGAGTTATTAACATGAGGAAATGGTCTATAATTGGATCTTTAGCTTTATACATATGAATCAGTACATTAAAAGCCTTTTGGTCACACTGTTTAAATAGATAAGTGTTTGTTATGTGAATTATATCTAAATTAAGCTGTTAAGGAATGCCATATAAATTGAATTGTGCCACCCAAAATATAGGGATGATATTCAATAAAAAAATAATAAAAAGAACACAATTCTAGGAATATAGCTCAACAACAAGGCATTTGTGCCAGGTCCTAGGTTCTATCCTCAAATCTCCAAAAATAAAATAAAACAAAAAACAGAAAAGAAAAAAGCAAGTAGAAGAAGGAAATAAAGACAGAGAAATATTGTTACCAATTTCCAAAATGTTCTTTATAATTAATTAGGGAAATGAATGAACATCGTTTTCATAGGGCCTGATTCATAGCAAGATCCCCCAAATGTGTTAATTTCCAAACTTACCAGTCTTTTCTGTATAAGGAACACACTTTCCCCCCCTAGAGCAATGGATGATGTTTTATGGATGCCGGTTATATGTTCAAAGTTGTACATTTCAACATAAGACATAAGTCAACTGTGGTTTGGAATGATGAGTGAGAGGATCAAATTGCCTCAGTTGGTAAGAGACAAAGGGAGTCATGACCACAGCTTTCTTGCTCCCTTTTTCTCTCCCTTTTCCTCTCCCCCTCTACCCCTCTGCATTCAGAGCACTTTGGCATGAAAATGGAAGTATAGCTTTTGTGGAAGGCTTTGTGAGTAGGAAGAGTTGTTGGTCCTGTCCCAGGGACTCATGAACCTACTTTACAGAGGATCCAAGATCCTGATTTAAAGGAGAGAATCTTGTTCCTTCCTCTCCCACAGATCCATTGTCTCTCGCTTTGGTGAAAACGTGAGCCTTGGAGTTGGACTAGGGTCTCCCTTTAGACACAAATAGTCATGACTGCAATGAAATGTGTTATTTAAGTAAAGGAAATTCAATTGTAGGAGGTGTAATAATAAATCCTGAGTGTTTTAAAACCATAAATACCCTGAAAAATGTTTTCAAGAACAGAACATTTTTTTAAAAGTGGCTAGTTGAGATGATTCAGAAAAAGCAGTTGTTCCAAATATTTTGGACCAAAAAAGTCTCATGTTTTGGTACATTTAGAGAAGTCAGGAATGAAAAATAGTTATAGGTATCAAATATTCATTGAGGTATGTAACACAAAGATTTCTTTTTGCAGTGGTATAATATTGTAATTCCCCTCTTGTGACTACTCAAAGCATAAAATTCCGCAGTACCTCCAGAAGTTCCTTTATAATAAATAGATGATGCCCTGTGCTTGCCTTTGAAAGAACCCCTAATAGTAGTACTTCAGTTTTTATCCCTCTGCGCTGTCATAAAAGCATCTCCCAAACCTTTTGAGCTGCAAAGTACAAAAACACTGAACATCTTGATGCAAACACATTTAAAAATCACTCCCAATAATGCCCAGTAATAATGAAATCTCAAGCACAAAGTTACCAATATATCTGTAACAAGTTTATTGCAAGATTGTTTTCTAGCCTGCACATCTATCTGAGGATGAACAGCAGCTATGACTGTACTCACTGGAATATTAAAAGCACATTACCCTTTATGTATCCTGAACTTGTCACTTCAACATGGCATCTATATACATTGTTTTAGGCTGTGTGTGTATGTGCATGTTGTATAGGAGATGACATCTTTAGCCAGTACATGGATTTTCATTGGTTCTATACTATTATTTTTGTTTCTTGCTGCATTCTCTCTTACTTCTTCATGCTATTTCCTTTTTGTTCTTCCTTTGCTGGTCCTGGGGCTTAAACTTGGGGCTTGGGCTCTGTCCCCAAGCCTCTTTGTGCTCAAGGATAGTCCTCTTCTACTTGAACCACAGTGCCACTTCTGGCTTTTTCGGAGTGGTATATTGGAGATAGGAATCTCTTGGACTTTTCTGCTCAGGCTGGCTTTGAACTGTGATCCTCACATCTCTGCCATCTGAGTAGCTAGGATTACAGGCATGAGCAAAATACATAAACTAGGTGCTTCAGGGAAATCTACTTTGAGAATGTGACAGTTATAGGGAAATCTGGGTGAGTAGAAGTTGTTCAACTGAGGAAAAGCTAAAGAATTGGAGGGGGAAAAGGATCTGTATTTTAATCAGACACACAGGTACACACCACACACACAAACATGAATCACATCAGGTGCTGCTGCTAGCGTGGTAAGCAGAGAACACTAATCTATAGCACACGATGATGGGCTTTGTGGAATCTGCATTGTTATCAATATTTGACCCATACAAATTGCTGTTTCTGTCTGTATCTAACAAAACATCCCCAAAATGTATTGACTTAAAAACAACTTTCTCTACAATTCTGTGGACTACTAATTCAGTCTTCTAGGTTCATTCTTAAGACTGTGTTCAGCTCTACCCCATGTACTTTATGTTTATCCTATTTTATCTTTTGTGCCAGTCCAGAGGCTCAAATTCAGGCCCTAGGCACTGTCCCTGAGATTTTATGCTCAAGGCAAGTTCCATGCCCAGATTTTTGGTAGTTAGTTGGAGATAACAGTCTCACAGACTGTTTTTAAAAATAAGGTTTTTATTGTGAAAATACTGTACAGAAGGGTTACTATCACATGAGCAAGGTAATGAGTACATTTTTTATCAAGCATTGTTGCCTCCTCCTTTGTTTTTCCCCTACCATCCCTTCCTTCCCATCTCCACAACTCCTTCCCCTCACTCCCTCCCCCTCGCCCCCGACTTTTCTGTTTGGGCTGGCTTTGAACCATAATCCTCATATCTCAGTTTCCTGAGTAACTAGGATTACAGATGTGAGCCCCAAATGCTGGCCTTATTCTTTTTTTGGCGGGGGGTGGGTCCGGTCGTGGGGCCTGAACTCTGGGCCTGGGTGCTGTCCCTCAGCTCTTCAGCTCAAGGCTAGCACTCTACCACTTGAGCCACAGCGCCACTTCCGGCTTTTTTTTTCTTTTTGCTTATGTGGTGCTGGGGAATCGAACCCAGGGCCTCATGCATGCAAGGCAAGCGCTCTACCACTGAGCCACCTTCCCAGCCCATGCTGGCCTTATTCTTGTGTTTGGCGCTTTTGTTTCCCGTTGGTTAAGTGTCTTTGATTCCTTCTGTGCCATATTCTCTCCATCTTAACATTCAAACACACTATTCTACATGGCTACTGTCTTTCTGTAGTAGGTGCATTCTGGGACCCTGAAGATCGACAAAGGAGGCAAATTTCTTCTGAGCTAACAAATTTAATTCTTCAACTCTGTGTTGCTTCAAAAAAGTTTCAGGGCAGAGTATATGCTCAGAGTGGGGAAAATTCTATATCTCTTTTAATGTATTTGTTAACTTTTTTATAATTGTTGGGAATTGAACCCATGGCTTAATACATATTAGGCAAATATTCTACCTCTGAGCTATATCCCTAGGCACCAGTCCATCATTTACTGGGAAGTTTATTTTGCACGTCTGAACTGGAAATTCTTGTCAGAAGCCATTTTTTGCATAGTTTATCATATACGTAGAAGAATGTTTTTTTATAAAAAATGTATTGTGAACTCTAAACCAAATGAATTATAAGGTCTAGAAGGAATCAGTGATGAAATAACACAATTCATCCTAGAAGTAGTAGAGGTATAAACATGATAAAAAAAAAACCATTGAGTGGTCTGATATTTGGAGGTTAGAATTACACTAAATCTCACCATTCCTCAAAGAAATGTCTAGACTTGACAGGAGTATAAGTCAGGGTGTTTTTAGGAGAAAAGTGTGAGACTATGAATCAGATATCAAAACAGACATAAATATTACCTGCTAATTTTACTTTCAGTTTTATGACCCAAAGAAACATTCCTATAGCCTTCATGTAAGCATAAGATATAATGTATCAACATATTCCTTTTATACTATCTATAATAGAACACCATAGCTAATCACTCAAATATCCTTCAACCACAAACTAGATAGGGAACTTATAATAAAATCTACCACTTGAGCCACAGAGCCAGTTCTGGTTTTCTGGTGGTTAATTGGAGATAAGGGTTTCACAGATTTTCCTGCGAAGGCTGGCTTTGAACTGTGCTCCTTAGATCTCAGCCTCTTGAGTACCTGGGATTACAGGCATGAGCCACAGGCATCCAGCTCCAAAAAGCTTTTAAATGATAAACTAAAGAAGGTAAAGCTAAGAGGATTCCATTTCATTCCTTATATACTTTTGGTTGCTTGGAGTGTTAATACTTATGAATATGTCACTTTGGAAACTTGAAAGCAATAAACAAGAAGAGAAAATATATACCTAAGTATTTCAATTAGAAAAGAATTGTTTCTTGGAATCTCTGAAGCATTCTAATTGGTACTCTTTGATGAATTAAGTGTCTTTTGCACAAACTTTAGATTTCTATTGAATTTTAATGATGTCCAAACATATTTTTTGACTGTGTACAGCTGGTGACCCATGAGAAGAGTCGAATTATGCATGAAATATTTTGAACAGATTTGGAAACTAATCTTGGAGTTCTGAAATTATTTCTATTTCTATTTCTATTTCTTTTTAATGAGATTATGTACCTGACAATTACTTTCATTCAGGTTTCTCCTTGCTGATATTCAAGCCTAATTTAAAGGTATGAATTATTTTTACTCTGTGTTCTGAAGCACTAACAAAGATGGACAGATTCTGTCTTTTAGAAATACCTTCAATTCTTTTGAAACACATTTCAATTTCTGGCCTTGTGTCAGTGGAAATTTACTGGTTTACCTTCACAGGGTGAAAGTGTTGAAGTCACTTATCTAGTTTGTGGGAAATCTTTCACCAGTTCAACCACACACACACACCTTCTAACAAAGCTCTTTACATGGATGAGGATCTTGAGTTCGATCATTAAGTGTATTTCATAAAAGACATGTAAGTAATTGGGGATGGGATTTTCTAGCAGAAAGTATCATAAGAATATTTTATTGTAGATTTACATTTTTTTTCATGGTCACTAGCTCTCAACAAAGGAGATGTTGAGCTGTGCTGTGCAATTTTTTTTCTTTTTTTTTGTCACTGAATTTGAGCTCAGGGCCTAGGTGCATTCAATGCTAGAGCTGTACCACTTTGAGCCACAGCATGACTTCCAGTTTTCTGGTGGTTAATTGGAGATATGAGTCTTATGACCTACATGGGCTAGCTTTGAAACATGATCCTAAAATTGCAGCCTCCTGAGGATTACAGGGTAAACTAGCAAAGCTTGGCAGGTTTCACATTCTGAAAGCTTAAGTTTCCAATCTGTAGATTAGATTTTCAGGTAATCAGAGGATTCAGATTCTATAATAGTCAGAGTGCACTGACTACTAGTTTTCTTGTGATTGAAGATGATATATTCTACTTTTCTCTCATGAAGCTTATTTGCTTATTTCTTTATTATGTGTATTTTAGAGATTCAGTGTGTTTTCAAGTTTGACTTGTGGCAAACACTGGTAGCTCATGCCTAGAATCCCAGCTCTAAATGAGGTTAAGATCTAAAGGAAAAGGCTCAAAGCCAAACTAGGCAGAATAGTCCAAGAGATTCCATCTTCAAAATAACCAGAAAAATCGGAGCTAAAGGCTTATCTCCCAGTGACACAAAAGTAAGATAGTCAAGGATTGTGATTTTCTTTTAGAACAGAACATTCAATAAACAAGCAAAAGACAGTAGGTACTTTAAACAATTTTAAAGATAAAGTGTCATAGAGAAATTGTGAAAATGTATTTTGTTAGTACTATGTTTTGAAGTTGGTCTTATGCTTGCTACGTAAGTGGTTTACCAATTGAACTATATTTCAGCCTTCTCCACTTGAGTTTATTTTTAAGATAGAAGCTCCATTCTTTATTTTTTTCAAATAACATATTTCTTTTGCACAGGACTAGGCTTGAACTATACTCGCATCTCTACCTTCTGCCTAGCTAAGGTTATAAATATGTGCCACCACACCTGCCTCTAATTATTTCTCTATGAAAACATATTCCAAGGATTTACAAGGTTGTGAAAAGTTATATGAATGAAAAATTACCTCCAAATGTCAATTTTTTACAAGTACTTGCATTAATAAAGTTAATTATGGAGTAGATAAAGAAACTTACAATTTTTAAAATGAACTTTACAACTTTGGGGGAAGGAAGGAGTTGTGGAGGTGGGGAGAAAAGGGATGGTAGGAAAAAACAAAGAACAGGGTAACAATGCTTGATAGGAAATGGACTCATTACCTTATTCATGTAATCACTCTGTATAGTTTCTTTACAATAATATATATAATAAAAATGCAGATATCTCTTTCCAGTGAACATTGCTTAGAATCAGAATTTGGTAATCAAAGTAGATATGTAAAAATAATTAAGAGATAAATTGATCTCCTTAATAAATTTAAACAGTACTACAATATTATAACTGTTAAAGCTTGACATAAAACAATAGAGAAAAAAAGATAAATACTGAGAAGCCCCAGGAAATATTATCTACATCTAACAACATGGGATAGTTCATTAATCAATGGCTAAATATAGACTTCCATATTATAACTTTCCTTTAATTTTTTATCAAAAAATAGTTCCTTCATTTGTTACTTCATGCCCATTTTTAAGTGAAAATTAAGCTTCTCTCTTTGTACTGGTTTTCAGAAACCTTAACAAGAGACACAATTTTCGATCACAGCAAGTATCAAATTAACAAGATTTGCATATGATGCCAGTGCCTTCAAGTCATCCTTCTATTCCATGGGACAGACATACACTTAATTGTGTCTGACATACCTGTTACATACATTTATGTTGTAAGTCACGACAAGTCTTCTTTTCCTCAGTGACTACAGGAATATAATTTAGTAATTGAACAAAAACAAATCTAACGTTGTGTCTTCATAGTCATAAGGCAGTTATTTTAGTCCATATGTTCTTTCATAATTTCCACATACTTTGTCAAGAGAAAAACGAGGAAATTCATATTAGAAGTCCCAGCTTTATGTATAAAAACTAGTTTTACAGGACATAGATTACAACCTATATGTTTTTGAATATTGCTTATAAATATAACCTACAAGTAAAACAGAATATCACCTACAAGCCTTTGAGGGAGAAAAATAGACTACTAAAATATATTCACTTGAAGGCTCAGGTATGTCAAATGAAAAGAGAATACACAAGTGAACTTGACCTTTATCTGTTTTAGGAATTAAAATCTACAGTAAAATGAAAAGCAATCCATCATAAAAGCTCAATGCTGTACTAAAATAGCATTAGAAAAAGAAGCGTTGGATCAAGGAGCATTGTCTCGAGGTAAGGGAAGATGGGATACGGTTTATCTGTTGCTTAGCTCCCCCAATTGCTTGGCCTCAGCTTGTGAACTGATGAAGAGCAAGGAACTTGCTGTCCACAGTAAGGAACTTCATCAATTTGACATTCAGAGAGGAAGAACTAATTAAATAAATGATGTCTGCTTAGTTTTAGGTAATTAAAGGAAATGTTAAAGACCATAATAAAAACTTTAAACTTCTAATTAGTGATGGTATTAAATACATTCTATCTTGCTATATGGCAGGTTGGCATACAGGGTATCTTAAGCTGAGGAGATCTGAATGACTAGCCCACATCTCTGCTGCCTAATCCTGATGCTTTTCATACACATTTTTTTTTCAGGCAGAGATTCAAGTGTGTATCAACAAATCTTCACAGAGGGAGTGTCTTGCCAAACTTCTGTACCTGAATAACTCAACAAAGCCTGAGGATTCTGCTAAGTGCTATTCCATTCAGGTAAGCAAGCATCTGCCTCTTCTTGCTCTAAGTGGCTGAACACCAAGCAGGGACATTTTCAACTTTGGAGCTCAGTATGTGGCCCAGAGCAACTGTAAGTTCCAAATGATAATATTAGCCCCTAGCCAGCTATTCCTGGTTCCCAGAGGAAAGCCTCAGAAACGAGATGGTCACTCTATTCCACTGATCACACGAGAAGCCAGTGGTCTCTCTGGGTCACAAAACAAACATAGAAGTTCACTTTGCCCTCAGAGCATAGGTAGTAATCCATAACAAGAAGAGATCCAGGAACCAAGATCAGCCTACTCAGGATTATAATCTAATCCATCAGATTATGAGGTGATAGAATTAAAAGTTAACATTTTTATCACTGCCAAAGATCACTCACAGAGGCTAGAAGAGGTGATCTTTTCCTCAGTTTTGTAGATATAAGTGGAAAGACAGAGGACAATAAAAATTCAGGAAAATATGACACAATATAAAGAAACTAGATCTGAGGATGTAACTCAGTAGTATAGCACTGGCCTGTCATGTGCAAGATTTAGGACTACATCTCCAGTACAGAAACAAACAAACATTGTTCCAATAATGCACCTGACAGAAATGTAGATCAATGAAACAATTCTTTCAAGTTTAGGAAAATATAAGAAAATAAGGATAAAACCATATATATATATATATTATATATGCTGTGTTTACTCCCTAAGCATAAAATTAGAGAAAAATTGAAACAATCTCAGAAAAAAAGACTAAGGAAATTAATTCCAACTTACATTTTTTATTGGAATTGACAGAGTGAACGTTTTAAGTTGAAATGAGAGGCTGAGATCCTGAGGATCATGGTTTGAAGACAGCCCAGACAGGAAAGTCTGTGAGACTCTCACGGCTAAATTATGATCAAAAAGCTATAATTGGAGATGTGGCTCAAGTGGTAGAGTGCTAGCCTTGACCAACAAAAGCAAAAAAAGTTTAGGGACAGTGGCCAGACCCTGAATTCAAGACCCCAGACACTCACTCTCTCTCTCGCTGTGTCTCTCTTTGTCTGTCTGTCTGTCTGTCTCTCTCACACACACACACACACACGCACACACACACACACACGCAAGTGCACACACAAACACCAATACTTCCAAACTGATTCTGAGAGGATAATATTTTTCTGAACCCAAAACGAGGCAACAACACAAGAAAATTGTAATTCAATATGCCTGATAAACATAGATTCAAATGTCTTCAATCATCTCTTGGGAAATCAAATTTAACAGCTTGTCAAGAACGAGCCACCCACCAGTAAGTTGAATTTATCCCTGGAAGGCAAGGATGCTTCAACACTTGCAAGTCAATAAATGTCATATGCCCTATGAAGAAAATGAAGAAGAATCACCATATGATCATCTCAATAGATGCTGAAAAAGACACCTGATAAAATTCAAAGATTTTTTTTAGGAGAAAGTCTTAGGAAATTAGGGAAGGAAGAAATTGATTTCAACATAAGAAAGATGTGTGACAAATATGTGGCTCATGTCATGCTTAAGAGTAAAGAGCTTTACCTCTCAGACCAGAGACAAGACAAAACTGTTTGGCAGCCACTTCTTTTGACATACATGAATAAGTCAAAATAATCCTGGCCTTAGTGATTAGGAAGGAGAGCGAAATAAATGACAACCCAATAGGAAAAGAAAAATTGTTGTTGTTTACTTATTTTGCATAATATACATGATTCAACTCACAGTGAAAAAATATATGGATTAGATTAATATGTATGGAACATATGTGTGCTAAAAGCTTAATATCCAAATTATATTAGAATTCAAACAGCTCAATATCAAGCAAATAAATAAAAATGGACAAAACACAAGCAGACAATTCTCAAAATCAGGTGTGAAAATGTCCAGCAGGTGCAACAATGTCCAGCAAGTGCACCCAAAGACAAATTCTGCATCGCTAACTAGATACATGAAAATTAATGCAAGACTGAGAAGAGGTAGGTCAGTGGGAGAAAAATGAGGAAAGAAGTAACAAATTTGACAAGAAATGTACTCATTACCTTATTGTGTAACTGTAACCCCTCTGCACATCACCTTGCAATAAACTAATAAAAAAATAAGAAAATGGGGCTGGGAAGGTGGCTCAGTGATAGAGTGCTTGCCTTGCAAGCCTGAGGCACTGGGTTCGATTCCTCAGCACCACATAAGCAAAAAGAAAAAAGCCAGAAGTAGTGCTGTGGCTCAAGTGGTAGAGCGATAGCCTTGAACTGAAGAGCTGAGGGACTACGCCCAGGCTCAGAGTTCAAGCCCCATGACCGGACCAAAAAAAAAAAATAAGAAAATGATATAGAGTTCCTTCCAAAAAACTACCATTTGATAGTGTTAATCCTAGTGCTAGGAATATATCCAAAACATCTGATGTCAACAGGTTGAAAAGATAGCTGCACTCCTATGCTTATTGCAATATTAATTGCAATAGCCAGGTCCCCAGCAGATAAAGAGATAAAGCAAATGTGGAATATGGATAGAATGAAATACTAACTATTCAGCCTTAAAAAAGAATGGAATCCTGTTGTTTATAGCTGTGTAGACAAACCTAGGGGAAATCATTTGAAGTGAAATATGCCACACACAAGAAGACAAATACTACCTGACCTTACCTGTGTGTGTAAGTTCAGATGTAGATTGACAATAATAGTTATCAGAGCTTGAGAGAAGTAGGAGGAAGTGGGGACTGCTTTTGATTAAAGAATACCAAGTTTCAGGTGGATAAGAGAAATAGGTACAGCTGTATGTTTGGATAGCTCTTGTAGAGGAGGGTAATATCCAATAATAATATTTTATGTATTTAAAGCTAACCAAGAGTAAACCCCCCATAACAAGTATTTAAAGTGATGGGTATGCTAATTATTTGATTTAAATCATTTTATATTTGATAAAAATATAAAAATATCAGAATGTGACATTTCACCACACAAATGTATGTAGTTATGACATCATGTAGAATAATATTACATACAAGTATACCCAACAAAAAATCATCACTGGGAAATATTTGAAACCACAGAGTGAAATTTGTAAAATAAGTAATACCTTGTTTGTAAGACAGATAATACGATCAACATCATAACCTATTAAAATGAAATAACAGAATACTTGCAAAACATATATTTGATTAAGAACTGATATAATCATATACAGAAGTTTCTTAAAAATAAATGACAAAACATGTAAACAAACGGGAAAGACCTAGTCACTTTACCAAAGAAGATAGTATATGAAAAGTTGCTCATTGTTAGTTCCTAGGGAAATACTAATAAACCCCAAATTTAGAGACTATCACACACATTCAAGACTATGTAGAAATATTTTTAAAATGGTACTAATTATTTAAACAAGCATTGGTTGCAATGTAAAATGGCTTTTTGAAAGTCAGAAATTTAAAATTAAATTTTGTCTAAATCAATTGCTTTTGAGAATGAAAGCAAGGTCTCCTTCATATGATGTTTGGTTGAGAATCTATTTTCCTTTATTTGTTTGTTTTTATCAGACCTTGCATTTTTGCCCAGGTCAGCCTGAACCACAATCCTCCTACTTCTGCTTCTGGTATAGCTGGGATTACAGGTATGCTCCACCACACGTAGCCCTATTTGTAGTGATTCTTAGAAGTCACATTGTATTGAAGGTCCAACCTGTCTCATTTAGATGGTATCTTACATTTGTAACGACTATTTCTAAAAGATAATATATTCTGAGAGTTTGGACATTAGGATTAATCTTATTCATGTTTATTGTAAAGGTGATGTAGAAAGGGGTTACATTTACATAAGTAAGGAAATAAGTACAATTCTTGTTCAACACTGTTACTCTCTCCCTTGTTTTCTCCCACTTTCACTTCCCACAACTTCCCTCTCCCTCTCCCGCCCCAACTTGTAAAGTTCATGTCCAATCTAGTGTCTTGTGAGTATCACCATTGCATTGGTTCACCCCTTGTCCTTTGTCCCACCGTATCTGTGATTCACCTTCCGATTCCCGAATCAGACAAACTTATGTACAAAACAAAGGGTACCAACATCGACTTGATCTTGTGTTTATAGAGGATATTGTTCAATCTACAAGATCCAACAAAATATTGGCTACAGATATACAATCAGTATAAAATCATTTAACTTTTTCCATAAGCTAGAATATTTACATAAAAATTTATTTAAAAACAAACAATTTGAGAAGAAAAAAGAATTATCAAATAGGTAAATAAAAATGAGAAAGTTCATATAACAATAATACAAGGCAGATAAAGCAAATCAGCTAAAGATATAAAGCATTTCAAGGACACATATTGAACATAAAAATCTAAGATGTTTAAAAATCTAAGTCTGTATATAAATAACATAAAAATCCATAGAGACAAATCTGACAGAACATTAAAGAAATTTACAACAGTAAAATTGAAAACAACAGCAAGAACTTTAATAAAGCCCTTTCAGGAAATTATAACACACTAAACAACAAAAACCAATATGGATATAATTTTAATAAGAAATTAACAAGACTCTAAAGTGAGACATATACATAATTTTTAGCACACATATACAATTGAAAATAGAGCCATGATTTCAATAAAAATGAAAATATCAATAAAGTTCCAAGCATCAAATTGTTTGGGTGACATTATTTTGTCATTCACTAAGTTAAAAATAAATTCAGCTCTGACTTCTTTCTCACCACATGAAGAAACAAATAACACTTAGCCAAATAACAATGAGTATGGCAGAAAATAAAATAAAGCATAAAATAGTTAAGTATGAATGTTGACAAATATTCTGCATCTCAAAATTGGTAGTTTGACACCAAAGCATTAATTAAAGGAATGTCTTACTTGAATTTTAAAATCCAACTGACAGGGTAATACTTTTAGAATTCCAGAGTAGAGTTTGATTAAATATCCACCCAGAAAAGTAACAATATAATTGGTGAAAGTTATTAAATAAATGCATTATCAAATAATTCAAGCCTCATTTGTTATTTGTGGTACTGGGGACAAATTTAGGGCATTGTATACACTAGGCAAATACTCTTCCCTTGAACTACCTATCAGTCTGGGTTTTTCAGACAAGGTCTCAATATATATAAATATAAATATATATATGAGAATATATATATATATATATATATATATATGAATAGAATGGTCTTAAACTCACAGTCCTCCTTCATCTACCTCCCAATTACTGGAATTATATATGTAGAACACCATACTCAGAGCCAAGGAAATGTAACTGATAAAAGAGCAAAATCAGAAATACATTATGAAATTAAATAAATGATTAAGAAAAGTAAGTCATTTTGTGATACTCACAAGACACTATGTTGGAAATGAACCTCGTAACTTTCTGGGGAAGGAGTGGGGGAGTATAGGGAAGTGAAGGGATGAAGGGAGAAAAACAAAGGAAGGGGTAACAATGCCTGACAAGGATTGTACTCATTACCTTACTGGTGTAACTGAAACCTATCTGAACAGCATCTTTACAAGAAAATAAACTTTAAAAAAAGAAAAAGAAAACAAGTCATTTGTAAATACCAAAGGAGTTACTCAGCTGATAATAGAGTATATAGTAAACAAGAATACAAACAAAATAGAATTTATTGTCCACGACTTAAGTCTTTAAATTTAGAGATTATTAATAACTTCATTGCAATATATTCACATTTTAGATGGAATAGACAATTATTTAAAAATGTATGAATTTGTAAATTAGACCCAAGGAATATCAGTCTGAAGAAGCTAATAAGCACTGATAGCTGAAGAAATAATTATCTCTGGTTTTAATTATAATAATACGAATTAGGTCTAGTGAAAATCTCCCAAACTGTGGGCTTTCTATTGATCTTGTTAGCTATGTCCTTTGCCATGCAGAGGCTTTGCAATTTCAATGCAATCCCATTTATCCAATCTTTCCTTGATTTTTTGTGTTTCTGAGTCTCTTTTAAGAAAATTTTAGCCTGTGCCAAGGAGACCTAGGGTTTCTCCTATTCTGTCCTGTAATGTTTTTAGAGTGTCTGCTTTGACTCTGAGGTCTTTGATCCATTTGGAGTTGATTTTGGTGCAGGGTGATATATAAGGATCTAGCTTTAGTTTTCTACAAGTAGTTAACCAATTTTGCCAGCACCACTTACTGAAGAGGCAGTCTTTCTTCCATTCTATTTTTTTAGCTCCCTTATCCAAGATTAGATGGCTATAGGTCTGTAGGTTCATTTCTGGGTTTTCAGTTCTATTCCATTGGTCCTGAGGTCTGTTCTTGTGCCAGTACCAAGCTGTTTTGATTACTATGGCTTTATAGTAGAGTTTGAAATTTGGTATTGATATTCCTCCAGCACTGTTCTTCCTGTTAAGGTTCGTTTTTTGCTATTGTTCCATATGAATTTTTGGATTGCCTCTTCTATTTCCTTGAAGAATGAGGTTGGAATATTGATAGGTATCACATTGAATTTGTAGAAAGCTTTAAGAAGTATTGCCATTTTCACGATGTTGATCCTTCCAATCCTGGAGCATGGGAGATTTTGCCACTTTCTAAGTTCTTTTTGATATCCTTTTTCACCATAGAGGTCCTTAACTTCTTTGGTTAAGTTAATTCCTAGGTATTTTATTTTTTGTGGGGCTATTATGAATGGAGTTGCTTTCCTAATTTCACACACACTTTTCTCATTGTTGGCATACAGAAAAGCCATTGATTTTTGAGGGTTGATTTTATACCCTTACTTGAGTAATTTGGGAGAGGAGTCTGTGGGATTCTTTAAATACAAGATCATGTCATCTGCAAAGAGGGAGAGTTATACTTCATCTGTCCCTATTTGGATCTCTTTTGTGTTTGCATCTTGTCTTATTCCTGTAGCTAGGCATTCTAATACTAAATTGAAGAGAAGTGGAGAAATGAACCCCAAGTTAAGGACTCAAATGTTGTTTTTTCATTCTTGCTATTGTGTCTAACATATTTGTAAGATATTTCTTTGTTGCTTTGTATGTCCTCTGTTTTCACTGTATTTGTTGTTGGTATAATTTGTGGAGGCGAAGGGAACAGACAAATTGTTTAAATAGGGATACAGGTGCACCCATTGCACCAATGAGATATACAAGATATTATGTCGAAATGAACTTTACAACTTTGGTGCAGGGGTAGAGAGGTTGGGTAGGGGGTGTGGAGGAATAAGGGGTGTGGGGGGAGATGGAAAGGGATGGTAAAGGGAAACAAAGGAGGAGGCAACAATGCTTGATAAGAAATGCACTCATTACCTTGCCCATGTAATTGTAACCCCTTTGTACGGTATTTTCACAATTAAAAATAATAATTAGGTAAGACAAATGTATGTCAGCAAAATTTTCAATAAATTTAGCATATCCAGAGGTAGTCACACATATATGCACAGGTGTACATAAAGACATGTTTTCAATGCACCAGAGAACTTTAGAAACATTATTTTTTTCAGAGAGTGGAGAACTTTTGGTGGTGAAACAAAGCAGATATCTTTCTTCCTGATCTTCTGTTTTAACTCTGCCATTCTCATAAGGTATCATCAGAGTGGAATAACAAAGTGAACACCCATAGGGACCAAAAGCATAGCTATTTTCATTCAACAAGCATGGACTGACTAACAATAACAAATGCTGGTGGTGATGTGGCCAATAGAGAGCTCCATTACACCGTTAGTAGGAATGCAAGCTTTGAGCAGCCCAGTCTTATAAGGAGGATGGATCGCTTTCACGCGAATGTAAGTGAGACAGGAAGTAACAGGGGAGTATGTCTTTGACTGGAATTTCCCTCAGCTTGGTCCTACAGCAGCTCTGGATTGTGCTACAGGACTGGGCCACCTTGAGGCGAGGTACCGGGATGGGACGTTTTGTACCTCATACCAATAAATGATGAATCTATCTGCATGAGTGGATAAAAAACATCTGCCCTATCTTGAATTTCTAGGAAAGCTTCTTGGAGCCAGGGGAAGGTATAGCCTTTGGATGGTATTCATAGCAGCAAGAGATGAACTTCCTGAACTTGAGAAAGGCCTCTGAGAGGAGGAGGAATATAGCATCCACTTGGAGCATTCATCAGTCTTTCTGTTTAAGAGCTGTATAAAAGCCATGTCCTTCCCTCTTAACTATGAGTGACCTTTGAAGGAAAGAAAAACTCACATTGTCTATGTGTTTTCTGAATATATAGAAGACAATAAATAATATAATAGCTCCCAAGATCAAGGTAGATAGAATATTACAAGTTAAGTGCACATGAAATATGAAATATGCGTAGTAGAAGTCACCCGTGAACTTCTTTCTGATAATGAGTTTAACAAAAACATACACTGTTTTCAGCACTTCATTTGTTATTAACCTTAATTTGATGAGAAAGTGGGCCAGCTGAATATATTTCTGGAATGAATTATGAAGATATGTTGTTATTGGCTGTTTGTATTGCTTTTGTTTATCAATAATATTGTGGTTTGTAGCATCGATCTAAGTGTTGTAGTTTACACCTCAATTTTTTATGTGCCTGTAAAACTTTTTTTACCTTTCCTTTTCATCCAATAATTCTACTATGAACTAGTGACTTGCTGAGTCTTTCCTGAATACAGAGAATAAGGCTAACATTTTCTAATCCCTCACTCCAACCTTCTATACCACCAACATTCTGGTAGTGATTTCCCAGAGGATGAAAGTAAACAGTGATTATGATTTACAGATATATCAGGAATATTTTATTCCTTAAAACATAGAAGCTTGGTGGATTTCATCACTTAAACCAATTATGTTTGTTTTATTTTTTCCTTAAAAATTAGCTCCCAATGGGGCTGGGCAGGTGGCTCAGTGGTAGAGTGCTTGCCTTGCATGCATGAGGCCCTGGGTTCAACTCCTCAGCACCACATAAGCAGAAAAAGCCAGAAGTAGCGCTGTGGCTCAAGTGGTAGAGCGCTAGCCTTCAGCTGAAGAGCTGAGGGATAGTGCCCAGGCCCAGAGTTCAGGCCCATGACTGAAAAAAAAATATCCCCCAAATGGAAGGATTCTTTTGGTAATGCATTCAGTTTTACATCCTGCTTTAGCTATCTGAATTTTAACAAAGGTAATTTTGCTTGTATGCGAATTACTTAATATCTCAGACCCTTTCTTGATTATGTTTTCCTTAATAACTGTTAAAGACCATTTATTTTCGGTAATGATTCAAAGAAATTCTCCTTGGTGTTTACTCTAGATAGAGTTCCATTCTGTATTTGGCATTGTTTCATTTAGTAAGAAATGGTGGCATTTGTGTCAGACAAATGTTAAATTAATCTTTTGTGAAAATGATTACATTCATTAATAATAGATTTAAAGCCTCCATTCCCAATCACTGTTACCCAGAATTGTCAGAAGCATTACACAATGATGGCATTTTCAAAGTCATATATTGCATCTAGACTTTGTAGTCTCAGCTATGCGATTGTAGGCAAGTCTCTTAAGTGGTCTGACCTTTTATAGTCTCTATAGAAAATGTAGCTGGATTAGGAAAAAGCTCTGTCTACTTTCTTACTACCTAATGAAACAAAAACTTCGTCTTAATAAATAAAATGAATGTCTCAGTGCATAAAATGGGAAAGTGAGAGGCAGCAAATTTGCAGGTAACTCAGGGTTTCATTTGTCTCCAATAATCTGTTTTGCTGTTGTTTTGTTTTGTTTTGCATCTCTTCTGCCCAGACATCAGAGTGAAGTACTTCTAATTGAAGAATAGGATGAAATAATTCTGACCTCTGGTAGCTCTCCCAGAAGAGCAACAACCTGTCTTTCCAAAGCCCCATAAGTCTTACTAGTACTATTATTATTCTAAGCTGTTTCCTCAGACAAGATAAATATCATGTGCCAATTGTCTGAAGATTAGGAGAAGAGTTGTTCTGGGAAATAGGGAATCTTCTAAAGATGACTGAAGCTATGTCAAAAGGATGTAAAATGTATCTGAAAATTTCTCTCTCCTCAATGATGAGCTAATTTAAGCAAAAAGTAATACTGAAACTTCCTGTTTTGAAAAAAATATTGCTTCATCTTTCATTATTTTAAGAAGGCTCAAGCTTTCTAAATGCAGTATTCAACATACAATTATAAGAGGATACTGTCAGCTGGGTGGATAGAGACCTCAGGACCTTCTAAGAAACAATTGAACAGCGAATCCCTTGGGTTTTATTTCTTTTCTATATAATGTCCAGGGAGAGAATCAGAAGACACAGCACTACCCAGCCCCATAAGTCACAGAATATTAGTATGGAAGGATGAAGTGGAGAAAGGCTCCTGTAAGTTCAGATGTAATGATGATGAAATTGCTTTACATTTTGCAACTATTCGTTTACATTGTTAGCACTTTCTTTCTAATAAAATAATCATTTTATCACTTCTTATCACTCTGTTTCTCATAATTTTCTTTGCCTAGAAGTATATTTTATCTGACATTAAAAATAGCCAAGTCAACCTATTTCCCAGCTTTCACTTTATATTTAAAATGCATCTTTTATAGCAAATACATTACTGGATCTTTTCTTCTTCTATCCCCTGCAGCATTATAATTAGCAAACAAAAATATCTATACTGATGACCTTCAGTGTGATGTTTGCGTGTGGTGTGTGTGTGTGTTCTTGTTCATTCATGTGTGCTTGCAGCATGTGTGTGTGTGTGTGTGTGTGTGTGTGTGTGTGTGTGTGTGTGTGTGCAGTAAAGTGATTAAAACAAGCTAATCAATATGTGCATCATCTGGACATATTTAGGGGAGTATATTTAGGATCTTTCCTCTTCACAACTTTTAAGTCTGGGTCTCCTTGTATATCCTAATAATCTATACCTTTAATTGGTGCCTGGGGACTACTAATGTACATTGAACTTACTTGTTCTATTGAAATTAGATCTATTGTCTTAACATTAGTTTATCTGTTCTTTTCCTAACCTCTTTTAAAAATTCTTTTTGTTTAAAACATTCCTACACTCCATTTTTAAGGATATACTTCTTGGTTTTGGGCTCTAGTTACTTATATAATATTACTGGTTTTCTCTAAGAGTTGAAATGTGTCCTTCAATTGTCAAAGTTCCCAATCAGTTAAGACTGGACCATGTTTATTTTTAGAAAAAGGATATCACAAATCCATATGTGGATCCTTTGTCTGCTCTTCTATCCTTTATTGTAATTGTCATTTTTCTTACATTTATATACATTATATATGGAATGAGACAGTGTTATTATTTTAGTATGAATAGCCATACTTTTGAAATAATTGAGAGGAAAAGTAATAATATTTAGATTTAACCAGATTTTAAAAAATCATTTCTGGTTTCTCACTTGTCTTTATTTGTATTTAAAAATCCACATTCCTTATGAACTTATGAACTTATTCTGCAGTATCTGCACAAATGCAAATATTTCCTGTTTGTGGATGTACTGTTTATGTTATAGAAGCCATCACATGATATTAGAGCATAATGATTTAGTAACATTTACGACATTATAGTTTCAAATTATAGTATCAGGCTCACAAAGAGTTAGCAATTTGGGGGGAGGGTGTTTTTTGATTGCTTGTTTATTTTGTTTTGTTTTGTTTTTAGGTGCTGTTCCTGGGCTTGAATTGAAGACATAGGTGTCCCTAAACTTTTGTTGTCAGGGCTAGCACTCTACCACTTGAAATTCAGCTCCACTTCTAGATTACAGGTCTATCCAGGCTATACCCAGGCCTGTGGGCATTGCTCAAATGAAAAGCATCAGCTGAGCAACCACTTGAATGAGCATGAGGTCCTAAAGTCAAAGTTCAGTACTAAAATAACAACAACAAAACACATTTCTATTACCCTGATTCAACTGAAGTGTAATGGTCAATAGAACTTTCTGTGAAATGACAGCCACAGAATGTAGTTTAAATGAGGCAGGAAAATTGTTTATCAAAAATTAAATATTAACTAAAATTAAAAAGTTAAGTCCATCCAATATTTATTTATGAGGAAGAAGTGTGCTGTGAATGATATGACTGTTGAAAAGATGAGGTAGTGAGTGAGTCAGGATAGTTCAAGTCTTCTGAGAGGAGAAAATATGATAGCTAGCATTCATTAGTTCATTTATTCAACATACACAGAGTTTATACTGGAGCTCTCTGTTCTTCCATGTAATCATTAAAAAGCATATTCTAGGTAAGAATGCTTGTTTTAGCCAGACAATTGTGGCTCACACCTGTAATCCTGAGTACTCAAGAAACTAAAATCTGGAGGATTGTGGTTTGTGAAACCAGCCTAGGCAAAAAAGACTGTGATAATCTATCTCCAATTAACCAGCAAAAACTAAGGCTAAAGGTGAAGGCCAGGCAGTAGAGTAGAGGCATAGCAAAAGTGAGGCCCAGAGTTCAAACCCCTACCATGAATAGAAAAGGGGGGGGGCGGGAGAAGAGGATACATGTCTTCTGGGACTTGCCTTTATGGTGACAATAAAAATATATAAAGAAAATTACTAAGTATGTGCAATATGCTGAATGGTGGGTACTATGAAAAACAGTACCTGAAGGAAACATGACAGCATGTCTTAACAAGCTGTGGCTTCATGTTGGTTGGTTGGTTGGATAATTAATCACTGAAAAGATTATTTGAGAGTAAGCAGCCAGTGCAAGTGAAGAAAGCCATTGCATAAGTCTAAGTTTTGGTACAATATTTGTAGACAATAAATAATAATTTGGCCTGATGATTATCATAGTCAATTGAACATCAACTATCTCCATACTTTTATTTTGTAATAAAGTGATAATTTGCCAGTAGTTGATTAAGATTACTTTGACTATTTTTATATATAATTAAAAACTAAAATATTAAAAAGGGGCAATGAAACTTAACCACTGAGAGCAATCTTCCAACATATTTAAGGAAAGAAAAGCAAATTGTTCTCACTATGAAAAGCTTCACTCTTCAACACATTTATCTTAGAGTAAAAAAAAATCCACTTGATAAAAAAGAGATTAAGCAGTTGATTAGCTTCT
Organism: Dipodomys ordii; assembly: GCF_000151885.1. Lineage (NCBI taxonomy): Eukaryota > Metazoa > Chordata > Mammalia > Rodentia > Heteromyidae > Dipodomys > Dipodomys ordii. The sequence continues at coordinate 537,981 of NW_012267315.1, forward strand.
AATATGATGGCAACATTTCTTATGTGTTCAAAATATGCCCTATGTTTTACTGAATACTTACACTTCAAATTGCCATCATGATTCATTGTTTGAAGTACTCTGGTTTTAATTTGCATAGATAAGATTCTCAAAAATGATGTCAGGAGAATAAAGTAACTCTAATACTCTAATATTTTTGTAGTAAATTAGAATGGTTCTTTTAAAACTTACTTTATTATAATAGGGATTTTTTCCCTTCCCTCTGAACTTCCAGATACACTTATGCAGTCTTTGCTAGTTAACACTGATAAATAATTTTCTAATGAGTACCAGAAGAAGGACTTTTATTATCTGTCACCTTCCTATAGAACTTGTATTGGGCAAAGGTGACATTAACTCCTTGATCTGACTCACTCTGATTTCACCATGTATATTTGTATAGATTCAGCTGATTTTAGCACAAGGGGATTATTCTTCTAAAGCTACACCTAGCAATAACAAAAAAGTAATATATATTCATATACCCCCATATCTAAACATATATAGTAATATATTTTACTATATTAATACATATGCCTTAATGTGACTCATTTTTGTGTAAATGTATGTACACTATATATTCAGTCACATATATATTTATATAATATAAATTTTATTTAAACATGAACTGTTTTTTATTCTTCCTTGCTTTTATTTTATTTTTCTTTCTGAGATTACACTGAGAGGCCAAATTCACTTTCAAACTCACAGCCCTGAATTCCTTCCTATATTATTAGGATTGAGCTGATAGAATAACTTAAGGGTTGCTATAGGATCAACAATGACTCTCATAAAGTCATCCAAGTCCTATCAGTTGATAGGGATTTACTCTATTGAAGGCAATAGATAGTTTTCTAAACTCAGGCCTAGAAACAATGGAGCATGATTACAACCACTTGGTAAATAGTATTATGGTTGTTTCTGAAAGCCTTATATGAGTCTTCAACCCATCACCATAGTATCACCTAGTATCACTTATGATATTTAAAAGACATATTTTCATAACATAACTGAGTAGGTAGTAGTGTTTATTAACATCCCTTCCACTCAACCCAGAGAAAACAATATAATAGATTTAATGGGACAGATTTGAGTGATGTTATACAGTCATGGTTGAATCTACTCATCAAATACAAATGATGATAAAAAAAATCCTTAGGATTATTCATGGTCACCTCAGGTGTCTGCCCTACAGACTTAAAAACTAGTTGAGATTGGGTGTTAATGGCTCACTCTTGTAATCCCAGCTACTCAGGAGGCTAAGATCTGAGGATTGTGATTCAAAGCCAGCCTGGGCAGGGAAGTCTATGAGACTCTGACCTCCAACTACACACACACATACACACACACACCATAAGTAGAGCTGTGGTTCAAGTGAAATAGTGCTAACTTTGAGCGGAAAAGCTCAGACGGCACCTAGGCCCTAAGTTCAAGCCCAGGAACAGCACAGAAAAACAGTAACAACAAAAACAGCAACAAAAAAGACCTGTGTAAGCACAGATGATTTTATGACACATATGTAAGATATGTTTAATTTCATTTTCAATTCATTTTTTTCTTTTTTTATTGTGAGAATACTGTACAGAGGGGTTACAATTACATGGGCAAGATAATGAGTACATTTCTTATCAAGCATTGTTGCCTCCTCTTTGTTTCACCTTCCCATCCCTTCCCATACTTCCTTCACTTCCCCTTACCTAAACCTCCCCCCCACCAAAGTTGTAAAGTTCGTTTTTCGACATAACGACTTGTACATCTCATTGGTGCAATGGGTCTACCTGTATCCCTAGTTAAATGATTTGTTTGTACCCTTCCCCTCCACAAATTATACCAACATCAAATACAGTGAAAGCAGGGTTAATACTGTAGAGGAGGGACATACAAAGCAACATAGAAATCATCTTATAAATATGTTAGAAACAATCGCAAGAAAGGAAAAGAAAACATTTGAACACTTATCTTGGGGTTCATTCCCCTAACATCACCTTATCTGACTTATGATGTCAAAAGATACAATACTGGACCTTCTGTCTGGACTCCTAAATGCACCCACCCTGAATTTGCCAAAATGACTAAAATTTTCTCAATCTAAAATTGTTGAATATATAAATATAAACACTGGAAGGAATGCATGGCAACTTGTACTAATGCTAAATATATCAATTTGATTTGACCTGGGAGATCCTCTCTGGAGCATGTAATCAAAAGACATTGAATTTTTGGCATACTAGAATAATCCTGCAAACAGAAATAGTCATAATAGCTAAGAAATTAAAAGAAATCAAGCATGCCTAACACACTAAGACAAGTATGTGAGCAATCAAGGAAACTTAAGCCCTTGGTATGCTCAACCACATAGATAAATTTCACAGATACATTATTGGATGAAATAACTTAAGCATAAAATAAGGATACAGGTGGACCCATTGCAACAATGAGAAGTATAAGTCGTTACTTAGAAAACGAACTTTACAACTTTGGTGGGGGGGCGGAGAGGGTTGGGTGGGGGGACTGGAGGGGGGAGGATGGGAAGGGTTGGGAAGGGGAAACAAAGGAGGAGGCTACAATGCTTGATAAGAAATGTACTCATTACCTTGCCCATGTAATTATAACCCCTCTGTACAGTATTTTCACAATAAAAAATAAATAAAAATTAAAAAAATAAAAAAATGTGTACTGGTGTGTGTGTGTGTGTGTGTGTGTGTGTGTGTGTGTGTGTGTGTGTGTGTGTGTGTGCTTGTGCCAGGACTAGAACTCAGCTTGCCTTTACAGGATCTAACACTCTTACTTGAGACAACCCTCCAGTCAAGTATTTTACTGGTTACGTGAATATAGTCTTAGAGACATTTCTGCCCAGTGTCTTCAAACTACAATGTTCTAGGTCTCAGTCTCCTAAATATTAGAATTATAGATAGATAGGAGGCACTAACACTTGGCTAAATGGATTGCACTTACATGAGGTTCAAAACAGGCAAAAATACCATCAGATGATACACTTCAGAAAACTAGCTATCCTGAATTGTGCTTCTACTGAAAGAGTATTGGGAAGCCATGAGGATAAGGAACTTACCTGCATCTTGAGCTGAGCAGCAGTCACACATACGATTTTATTTTAGTTTATTGTGAGATTACCAAACAGAGGAGTTACAATTACATGGGCAAGATAATGTGTACGTTTCTTATCAAGCATGGTTGCCTCCTCTTTGTATCCCCTTCTGATCCCTTCCCATACTCTACCCACCTCCCCCCACCCGATACTCCCCCCCCCACCAAAGTTGTGAGGTTCATTTTTCAACATAAGGACTTGTACATCTCATTGTTGCAATGGGTCCACCTGTATCCTTAGTTAAACAATTTGTTTTTGCCCTTCCCCTCCACAAATTATACCAACATCAAATACAGTGAAAGCAGGGGTTATACCGTGGGGGGAGGGACATACAAAGCAACATAGAAATCATCTCATAAATGTGGTAGAAACAATTGCATGAAAGAAAAAAACACTTATTTATCTTGGGGTTCATTCCCCTAACATTAACTTATCTGACCTTTTCTGCTTGACTCAGACATATACTAGTTATTGAAAATAAGGGAAACCATGGGACTTATGTTTCTTTGGGCCTGGCTTACTTGACTTAATATAATTTTTTCCATTTCCTAACAAATGGGGCAATGTCATTCTTTCTGATGGAGTCATAGAATTCCATGTGTATATATACCATATTTTCTTGATCCATTCATCTACTGAGGGGCATCTGGGTTGGTTCCATATCTTAGCTATGGGAAATAATGCTGCAATAAACATAGTTGTGCTGGTAGTTTTAGTATGGTCTTGTTTGTGATCATTTGGGTAAATGTGACCCAACACATATGATTTTTATACTAAGTCTATTTTATGTTGCAATACCTGTGGTTGGAAGACTATACAGAAAAATCTCAGTTTAACAATCCTAGTTTGAGCAGCCCCATCTCTCCAGCTGCTAGTGTGAGCCTTTGGGATCCATCACAACATTGCAGAAGGTCTTTGAAAGGGAAAGAGAATGTACAGAGCAAGGTATCCAGAAACCAGGGAGGGTCCAAGCCAGGCTCACTCTTTGATACCAATGCCCTCTTAGAACTCGTGCAATCTCAGAACATCTGACCTGTCCTAGAAGACAGCGCTAATTCATTCATGTAGCCCAAGCCACTGAGGCTTAGTGTCTCATAGATGGAAGAGACAGATACAGGAGTGAGCCTGCCTTTCCCTGTGCACCCAGAGACTTCCAGTCAGACTTTCCACTTTCTTCTTCTTCTTCTTCCTCCTCCTCCTCCCTTTCCTTCCTTCCTTCCTTCCTTCCTTCCTTCCTTCCTTCCTTCCTTC
>NW_012267315.1:542445-550169 GCF_000151885.1 Dipodomys ordii
CTCCTCCTCCTCCTCCCCCCTTCTTCCTCCTCCTCCTCCTCCTCCTGGCTTGAACTCTGGACCTGGGCACTGTCCCTCAGCTCTTTAGCTCAATGCTAGTGCTCTACCACTTGAGCCACTGTACCACTCCTGGTTTTCTGGTGGTTATTTGGAGATAAGAGTCTCATGGACTTTCCTGCCCAGGCTGGTTTTGAACCATGATCCTCAGATCGCAGCCCCCTGAGTATCTAGGATTACAGGTGTGAGCCACTGGTGCCAAGCTTCTCCTGTCTTCTTGCTTCAGTTAGTTCATGACCTATCCTGTCACACGCACTGCAGTTACTGTGACACTGGCCACACTGAGGTCCTCATCAGAGCCAAGCTCATGGCAGCACAGGTCCCTTAGCTAACTAACCCTTCTTTATCAATGAAAGTATCCTGTGCTACACAGTTCATAACATAATTGCCTGCATCTTTCCTTGGATGGCAGTCACATGCCTGGAAGTTTATGTAAACAGATACCAATCCCGTAAACTACTTTTCCTGCATTTTAGGGCCTGTAAACTTCTTTTAAATGTAAACATTAAAGCAAATATTGTGTTATATCAAATATTATAAACATAACATTAACATTATATCATATATATTATATATGATGTAAATCATATTAATGAAAATAACACTTTCTACTCTTAGTCAGCAGGAAGAGAGGCTAGGCAGAATGATCAGTATGATTATGCCTAGGGATAAAGAATCCAATGGGATGAGGTGAGGGTGAGTTAGTGTAGGTAGAAGGTAAGCAGTAGAGTAAGAAGAAAACACAGTTGGGTAGTAAGAGAACAGAAAACAAATTCCAAACTGAAGCCTGGCAAGAAAGTACAGACAGAAGGAGAAAGTTCTGAAGATTTACTCTAATGGAAGAGGGGAACATTCTGGAAGCCTTGGAGAGGAGGAGAATCCTCAATAACACAAACTAAACACTGATCTGTCTTCCTTGGGAATCCTATGGTTTCTTATGCTCTGCTGCTGTTGTGTGGGTCTTGTGAGGTGTAGAGGCAAGTTACCTGTCTATGGCTTTTGCGATCAGTACTATGACCCTGTGCTCCTAGTGTACCTGATTCAGGAATGAAGCTGTTCAGAACTCAGCATCTCCTCCAAAGCTTCCTCAAGCCTGCATTCCAAGCTGCCTTTCTATGTCACGAAGGTGGTGGGTCAGATCTTAATGTGATGAACACAGATGCCTGAGCTGTTGCCAGAATGATGACTCTGAACTGTAAGTCACCTTTCTTAATCACATGAGGGAGTAGGGAGACTTCTAGGTTTGTACCATTTATCCAGGTATACACAACTTGCCCTCAAATGTGTGTTCATTCAGAGGATAAATGTAAGTGTTACCACTCCATGCCTTCACGTATGCACATACATCACTTTAAAGATTCTCACATGATATTGATGTGTATTGCTTTTCTGTCGGCCTACATCCATAGCAATTTCATCTTTATTCTCCCCATGTGTTCAGTGAATATTTTTCCGAGTGAATCTGTAAATTGCTAATAAAAGGTATTTTGACAGCTTGGAGAAGTGAAATGTGATGATAAGTGACTAATGTAGAAGAGAACTGCCCTGATATGTCATGACCCCTTTGGAAAAAAAGAGCAATAAGGTCAGAGCGGACAGGAAAAAAAATAGATGAATTTCATGAGCATTCAGAAGCCTTTATTAGCTAAACAGGAAATAAAATAATATATCTGGATATGTCAAGTTATGTGAAATCAATTTAACGATCAGCCCATGGCTGTTCATTTATCTCTTCTCAAAAACAGGTAATTACACTATCCAGTTCAGGGCATGATGCTTGTTAAGAAGAGTTTATCTGGAATGGAAGTGTGGACAAAGGACAAAGCTGTTCCTTCCTTAAAACTACATTAAGAAAGTTAAACCTTCATTGTAACTACAGGCTTCGTCAGCATGCCTGCATACTTTGCTTTACAGTTTTAGCTTCAAAGACTCTTCTTTTAATTGAAACAAGTATGGGTTTATTGCTGACACATGTTAAAAATATTGCTTATACAGTTTGTAAATCTCTCTCCAAAGCCAATAGTCCTACATTGTTCTCTTCCTAATTAGCATGGACACTGTATGAAAAATGCAAGAGACATCTGCTAGGTAGGGATACCTATTGGTTTTAATTGATTTTGGGGGGAGATAGGGGATAGTCCAGAGGCACCGCTGGTTTGGTGTATCATGAAAATTCTTTTAATGAGCATATTTTTTTCAGGTGTATTTAACATAATACTAGCTGGAATGTATTTATAGTAAGCTCTAGCTTCAACTCATGTGGTACCCTGTGATTAAATTGAATATCACTGGACCATGTATTTTGTCTGGAATGATCTATAGTTAAAAGAAGCCATTGAATATTCTATGTAGCCTGACATTAGAATTCAGAATTGGGGATGAATACTTCCAAAATTATATGTCATTTGTTCTAGCAACTTACCAGATAATTGAACTTGTGGCCTAGGCCCTATGTATATGGTTCCATGCATTATCCTCCCTTTGCCCTCCCTCTACTCTGTATGCACTAACTGTAGACTGGTCATATATTTTGTGCCCTTGTGCATCACCACTCACTTACTTTTCTTTTGATCCTCTAAAGGGTTTACCATTTGAAATCATGACCACTCTCATATTCATATCTGTATTCCTAATGGCTAGAGTATTGTCTCACATACAAGAGGAGCTTAGTAAAAAATTGATGAAGGTATAAAACCTCAGGCCAGCTATGATTAGCTTCTTTCCACAGAATGGAGATAATGATTTATCTAAAACATACTGACTTTCTTAAACAAATACCTCATCAAAGAATACTATGGAATTTTTGTTTTGTTTTGTTTTGTTTTGTGCCAGGCCTAGGTCTTGAACTCAGGGCCTAGGCACTATCTCTGAACTTTTTCCATTTAAAGCTAATGCTTCACTTCTTTGGCCCCAGCTCCATTTCCATCTTTTTAGTGGTTTATTGGAAATAAGAATCTTACACACTTTTCTGCCCAGTCTGGCTTTGAACTGCAACCCTCCTATTCAGCCTCCTGAGTAGCAAGGATTACAGGTGTGAGGCACCAGCTCCTGAAATTTTATGTCTAAAATGATTAGAGGATTGAGTGATATTTTAAATAAATATGGTTACTTTGTAGCATAAATAGTCTCTTTGCATTTGGCTAGAAATACCCTGGCTTCAACAAAGGTTAGGATCACACTATCAAGAATGTAAATAGAAAGGACAATTAGTTATTTGATGTAATGTAATTTGATTGGGGATTGGTAAAATTCATTTGCATATTAATCAAGATTAACCATTTGAATCCATTTATCTATGTAACAAATGTGAGCAAAAGCAGACAGAGTAATTCTGATTCACTTACAAACATCCTTTCAATTACTCAGCATAGCAGATTTTGAATTGGGAAATCAAATGTAGATAACAGACGGTCAATTGAAATCAGATTCTCTCAGAATTTTGTTCCTGAACTATCCAGAAGACTGAAATTGAAGAAATAAGAATGTTCAAAGCAGAAGGAAGAACAGTAAGACTCAATTTTGAATCCCAGAATACATCTGTGAATCACCTGTCTAGTGGGTGTTCTCTACAATTTTTGAATCATCCTAAATACCGTTGGACATGACTCCATTAAATTTGATCTGACTCTCTGGCCTCATTTATGTCAATGCTCCATTCAATGGAAATTGTTTTTTGTCCTATCTTCAAATTTCACCTCTTTCCTAATCAAGAAAATTCTCAGATTTCCCACTGTGGGAGTCCAATCATAGCAACTAAAATTATAGCTACAATTTGCTTAGCAATTTTGTCTAGTAATGGCCATTTTTTGACATGTCAAGACTAAAAGGTAATTATTATATTTATTTTGCAGATGAATAAAACTTGCTCTACCCAAGTTCAAAATTTAACTGAGAAGTCTCTTCTCTCTGTTCACATGGGTTTTTTGATGTTGGTTTTGTTTTTCCATTGCATAGTTTTCTTATGAAAACTTTGTGTTAGCTTAAATTCTTCCTCCTACTTGAATTGAAGGGTCTCTTCAGTATTAAGTGAAAGTGGCCTTTGTACTATCATCTTTCCAGTTTATATTCAGTTACTTGGCCATTATGATGGTTAATTGTATGTATAAATTTGATTAGGCTTTGGTATTGGGTCCAGCATCATTCCAGATGTTTCCTTTTAGGTATGATTATTATTTAACTTAGCTGATACATATAAATTAGATGGCCTTCCATAATCATGATGCTCACTAAATTTGTCTTTCTTTTTCTATCTCACACACACAAACACACACACACACACAAACACACACACACACACAAACACACACACACACACACAACACACACACACACACACACACACACACACACACACACAAATTACCAGATTCTGATTCTCAGCAAGTTCTGACCATACATAAGAAAAAATTCCTACTTTTCCCATGATTGGCTTTCTGGACTGGATCCTACAGATCATACTCCCATTCATGGGACTGAATATTGATTGTGCCAATTGCTGCAAGTGGTAGATTAGAATTCTATTTTCATATATAGATTGGCAATTGTCAGTTCAAATATTTAGTCTTCCACATTCCACACTTGACATTAAGCTGCTCGATTCTGAAATTCCCTTTTAAATCCAGGAAAATACACTAGTAGACCTATATAACCATGCCCAGAAACGAGAGTTAAGATTTAGACCAATTCCCAAGGAAATAATAAAGCTGTTTTATAACTATTAATTTTTTAATTAGATTATTAACTTATTTAAATTAACATGTTAATTTACTTATAACTATTAACTTGAGTTAATTTATTAAAATATTTGAATTATTAATTTATTAACTTATTAAACTTATCAATTTATTTAATTTATTTGAATTAATATTATGAAATAGCTTTACTGTCTCCTTGGGATATATTATACTCATAAACTGATATGTTGAACTGAAACTCCTTTATATAGCTAAAGATGGTAGCAAAGATGAATAAAATTAAAAAGTGAAAAGAGTCATATTTTGCTAAGTCTGTACTGGTTTGTTTATCCATTGTTTTTCATGCAAATTTTTAGACCCTTCTACTAAGACTAGAAATTCTCAGGCTATATTCTCTTGATCTTCTTTCTGGCTGACTTCATGTTAGATGTTTTCTATCTGATTTTTCACAAGAAAACATAATGCAGGAAATAAAACAATAATGCTCTGCTTCCTATATCTTAAGAAACCATACACTGGAACTCCATAAAGAAGAGTTGATCCTGAATTCTGGTAACCCAAGGAAAGGTGGCATTTGGGGGGGGGTTATTCCTTTAAAAGCTCTCTTTAATTGCACATTGACAAGTAGAGACTTTTTGACCTTAACTCAGAAACATGCCTGCTTCTAATCACCAGCAACCATTTTCCTTCTTCTTCCTCTGGGTTCTCTTCCTCATCTTCCTCTTCTACTTTCCCCTCCTCCCCCTCCTCATCCTCCCCCTCCTCCTCTCCCCCCTCCTCCTCCCCCTCTCTCCTCCCCCTCTTCCTCCTTCTCCTCTTTCTCCTCCTCCTCTTCTTTTTCTCCTTCTCCTCCTCCTCCTCTCCTCCACCTCTTCCTCCTTCCCCTCATCTTCCTCTTCCTCCTTCCTGTAACCACTTTTGAATCCCAGCATTAGATAGAATCCCCTCGTTAGATAACATAGAGAAAATCCACACATATTTACAGACTTCCAATTGGTATATCTACAGACTCTGCTTGGGGTAAATAGTGAGTTTTTTGACAAGGAGTTTTCAATTTTATTTAATATTAATTGAATTCATTTATGTCTGATTTTTTTATGGCCCACGTTAAAACTTTATTTCTCCCTCTGTGATGAAAATCATTATCTGTTTTAGGCTTCTCAAGTATCTTATAAGCAAATTGCTTCCATTGATCTCAACAGTATTGTTGGTCCACAAACAACCAGCTTTCTTGACAGTGCAATTAATAACATTCACCTGACTACTTTGGGAAACGAAAGGTTGTGTCTTTTGTGTTTTAGTCATGCTCTTTGCTAATAGACTGAAAATACTTCTGGGAGATAAGGAATTGCTTTGTCACTTCGAAGCAGAGTCCGTGGTTCCTTGATAAGATGGGGAATGATGTACATTGTAAAGAGATTTAGTGTCTAAGCTCTCTTTCTTCTGAATACTTAAAAAGATGGCAAAATGCTTTCTCTTTCTGTCTCTCTCTCTTTGCTTCTTTCTCTCTTTTTGCCTTTCACACACAGACACAGAAATAGACAGAGAGACAGACACACACACAAACACACACATTCACACCCCTTTTCTTCATTATTCAGGCTTTTTCTTGTTGCTTCTGATGTTATTTATATCAGAACACACATTCAGAGTTCAAAGTCCATTAAGATTTGAACAAACTATGGGTAGCAGCTAGAGTGAGAAATTTTGCTGTAATACATGCATTAAAAAAATCTATAGATTGTCCACGTTGCCTTAGAAATAAAGCTGGTATGACAGCAAAAGCAAAACAACTCATTTCTTTCCAGCCTAATCGACTTAAGGAAAGCAATAATCCTTTGCTAATTTCTTCCATCAGAGCAAGCATATGTTGTAAAGAATCACATTTAGGGGCGGGGGGAAAGTAAACTACATTAAGTACCAGAAACTATTGAAAGAATGGTTTGCATTCTGAGTACCTGAGGTTCTCAGAGATGAAAATAAAGACTCATGCTTTTGGAATACGAGTTTCTCATAAATAAAGGCAATGGATTCTTGAGGGATTCCAATCTTGCTGTCTCTAATTATTTCAGTGTTATATTGACTCTTCCCTCAATGGACTATCTTGTTTGAAATTTGCAAGAGGATTTTGAGGACAAGGTCTATTTTGCTGGTGGTAATATAATACATACTTAAAAATTGCTTTGGCTGAAAAGTACTGACTCTTCTCTTGAGCCTGGAAATGTCCAAATTTACTAAATACAGGATAAAAGCTTGGCATTCCAGCTTCTATTTTGCATCTGTCTTCTTTTCTTTTTTTCCCCTTGGAATAGGGTGTTTTTTTTTTGTTCTTAACGTATTTTATGTTATTTTATTTATTTATTTTACTGTGGAAATTCCTTACAGAGGGGTTACAATTACATGAGCAAAGTAATGAGTACATTTCTTATCAAGCATTGTTGCCGCCTCCTTTGTTTCCCCTTCCCATCCCTTCCCATCTACCCCTGTTCCCCACTCCTGCCCTCCCTGCACCAAAGTTGTAAAGTTGGTTTTTCAACATAACGTCCTGTACATCATATTGTTGCAATGGGTCCACCCGTATCCCTATTTAAACAATTTGTTTTTTCTCTTTCCCTTCCAAGCATTGAGATACCATCTCACCACAGTTAGAATGGCTATAATGAAGAACTCTAATAACAACAGATGCTGGAGGGGATGTGGACAGAAGGGAACCCTATTTCATTGTTGGTGGGAGTGTAAGCTTGTTCAACTACTTTGGAAAGTAGTATGGAGGTTCTTCAAAGGTCAGATAATGTGATGTCAGGAAATTGAACCCTTAGATATGTATCTTAATGTTTTTTTCTTTCATGCATTTGTTTCTAACGCATTTATAAGATTATCTCTTTGTTGCTTGGTATGTCCCTCCCCCACAGTATAACCCCTGCTTTCACTATATTTGATGTCAGTATAACTTGAGGAGGAGATGTGGAAAAA
>NW_012267315.1:550759-560530 GCF_000151885.1 Dipodomys ordii
AGTTGATGTTAGGTGAAATGAACCCCAAGATAAGGACTCAAATGTTTTTTCTTTCTTGCTATTGTTTCTAACATACTTATAAGATAATTTCTTTGTTACTTTGTATGTCCCTCTCCCAAGGTATAACCCCTGTTTTCATTGTATTTGATGTAGGGTTTATTTTTTAAAAAATAAAGTTTTTATTGTGAAAATACTGTACAGAGAGGTTACAATCACATGAGCAAGGTAATGAGTACATTTCTTATCAAGCATTGTAGCCTCCTCCTTTGCTTTTTCCCCTACCATCCCTTCCCGCCCATCTCCACAACTACATTGCACACCCCCTTTCTAAATTGTAAAGATTGTTTTGCAACATAGTCTTTTACATCTCATTGTTGGGATGGGTCAACGTGTATCCCTATTTAAACAATTTGCTCTCTTCTTTCATCTGAGTCTCTGTCTCTCTGTCTCATTCTTCTTCCCTCCTCTCTCTCTGTCTTGGTCTCTGTCTCTTTCTCTCTCTGTTTATCTCTGTGTTTCTGTCTCTGTCTCTGTCCCTGTCTCTCTGTCTCCCTCTCAATCTCTCTCTTCTCCCCCCACCCTTTCTCAGTGACCTTAGGTTCCAGAAAGGCCAGAACTGTCATCACAATGAGAGTTGGGAACTACTCTCCAGGAAAGAATCAGTAGGGCCTTTACCGGACCTGGCACACAACAGGCAATAGTGACTTACCTTTTTTTTTTTTAATCTATAGGAAGGTTCTACCTCACCAATACTGGGTCACATTGGCAACCAGATCTTCTCTGATCACAAGCATGTACCTGTGAACAACACTGTTGAATAATTATGTACATCTTTTCACTTGTTCCTTATTCTTTCTCTTTCAATCCTGAAGCTCATGTCTGCTCTCCAAAGGTAAGCTGAATTTCTTGCTTTGTCTCTTCCTCTGACAAGCCCATGCCATGTAGTAACTCTTCTTTTTCTGTACTTCAGTACAATTCATTTCTTTATTTGATGCATGGGGTAAGCTGCCCAACCAGACATGTAAAAGACAAGTAGCTATGCCTCTGACATTGAACTCTACAAATGGAGGTATCGCTACTGCTAAGAAAATCAAAACTTAGTGTCTTAAAATATCAGACATTCATTTAGATAAGAAGCTACCGAATAATTATGGTCCACTGGCCATGTTTGTTCTGTAGCTAATTTCAATATAACCCAATAAACAAGAAAGGTTTTACAATTTCAAATGGGCTACAAAGTCCAATTTAATTATTTTCTAGCTCTTTTCAAAAAATAAATTTGCCTACTTCTGATGTGTATCATAGACTGTCTGGTCAATAATGTACACTGATCATTGCTGTGTATTTGTTTCATTTTGTTTGTATTCTTGATGGACTAAAAGGAATAGTGATTATTAGCTGGGGTGATGCAAACAGACCGGACCACGTGTCCTGTCATTCAATAAGTAACCCAGACTTGTTCACATTGAGACTAGCATGGTTTGAAGAGAGAACACAAATGTGCACAAAGCCTCATGAGGAGGAAACAAAGATATATCACATGATCCCTTCTCCTTAGGTTATAGGTGAAGAGAAGTGAAAAGGGGTGGATAATTGCTTTTGTAAGCTATCACATAGACAGCCAAGCATTTCCTGAGGCAAGGACATTCTGGAGTCGTAATGAGGAAGAGGCTTCTTAACCTTCTACAGCTTTACCTCCATCTTCCTAGCACCAGACTGTTGACTTGGGTGCCCATTTTGCTTTCTCCACCTCTTCATTGTGGAGTTCTTTATCACTGAGGTGGTTTTGATGCTTGCTTTACCTCGTCTTTCTTTTTGCATACCCTCCATCTCTGTCTATTTCATTCTGAGGCACTTGGGCACCTACAGTGCCATGGGAGTGATCAAATAAAGGTAGGCTTTCCTCTGGCTGATGCTTTACTGTAGGGAAGTAAAGGGTCGACTGTAGGCTGGATGTCACAGCAGACAAGAAAGTAAAGGTCCCAGTCTGCACCCAGATTTCCACATGTGTGCTTTACTTTAAGCATCAACTGAGACTGGTTCCAGAAAGAGTATTCCTTGTCAATTCATTTATGTATTTTTTGTTGTTTATGGTGGTTGGGACTTGAACTCAGGGTCTGGGAGCTCTCTCTAAGGCTTTTTACTCAAGGCTAGTGATCTACCACTTGAGACACAGCTTTACTTCCAGTTTTCTGGTGGTTAATTGGAGATAAGAGTCTCACAGACTTTCCTGCCCATCCTGGCTTTGAATTATGAGCTTCAGATCTCAGCCTCCTGAGTAGCTAGAATTAGAGGCATGAGCCACTAGTGCCCAGATCCCCTGTCGATTTAACTAGATTTTTACAGAATGGAAATTAACATCCTATATCCCACCAAACATCCTTGAAGACAGCATGAGCAAAAATCTCTGACATAGATAACATTTCAGACTTTCACAAAACAATTTGGAGAGGAAATTATCAGGAAAGAATGGACTCATGAGTAAATTTTTTTCTAGATATTTGAAAAAGCTAAGCATTATTTTGTATTTCCCTAGAGACTGGCAAAATGATAAAATAATACATTGTTTTCTCTTGCACATTTTACACATTATTGTATCAGATTTCACATATCATACCCTCTGTCATGAGTAATCAGAAAGATAAATGAACGTAGTTCTCTTTTACAATGTCAGAATTAACTGAATAATAAACTCACAAGCTATGTCAGTTTTGTTAGCTTCAATTTGTTAAGTACAGCTGAGTTCATTTGTTAGTCATGGACACTGGTTACACACACACACACACACACACACACACACACACACACATTTTCATTCTATTCTTAGTTACCGAGTTAATTTTCAGATTCTAAATTACAACTCACACAATGATATAAAGGTTCTGGAATACCTAAGAAACTACGAAACTGTAGAAAGGGGTCAGAGGCAGTATCTAGAGACAGCTGCTAGACATACAGAGTCTTCAGGAGCTGTTACATAGGTATTAACATAAACCCAGTCATAGTACTACCTCCCAGTGCTGAGCACCTTCAAGGCACTATTTGAGTTCAAGGTCCAGAAATAGTTCCAACTTAGGGGATCAGGTGGAAAGGATGGTCCATTTAGCAGGAGGATCTTCCTCAGCAGAAGCTCTCAGCACTGAGTTGACGGTTCATTCCAAGTCAATCTATGACTTACGACAGACCTGTGGGTGCAACTATAACCCAGAGTTAGATGTCTCACCTTCTGTATGATCTGAGTGAGGAGGTTGCATCGTTTATTGGTCTGGGATGTTTTGCTATTTAAAAGATAAACTCTAACACCTGGATTGGATTCTTTGTCTCTGTGGTTTTGAAGAAAGATGAGAGAAGAGAGAGAGAGAGACAAACAGACACAGAGACACCGAGAGACACAGATAGAGCATCAAAGAGAAGCAACACAGGAACTATGTACTAAGGATGAAAACAAGCAGAACTGTCAGTGAATGGGAGGGGTCCCAAGGGCGGGTCACCATCTGGGGTGTGTTGTGCTAAGATTAATATGTACTTCTAGGAAAGAGCTATGTGACTTGCAAGATCATCATACAGCCCAGAAGCCATATCAATGCACATACCCAATCAGAGGTCCCACACAGTGCCCTTCACACTTTGGCTAAGCCCTCAGAATGGATACCCATTTGGGTGCACCGATTTAGGGTACAATTAATCCATTGTTCACCTGAAAGTCTTCCTGGAGCAATGACATAAGGGCTAAGAATGCACTACTCAGCCCACCGTGAGGAATGCATACCTCTGTGGGAACTGGTGGGGTTTTTGTTGTTTTTGTTGTTGTTTGTTTGTCAATCATGGGGCTTGAACTTGGAGCCTGAGCTCTTATCAGGACTACTGCTCTACCACTTTAAGCCACACCACCACTTCAGGTTTTTTGGTGGTTAATTGGAGATACCTGATTCATGGACTTTCCTACCTGGGCTGACTTTGAACCACAATCTTCAGACCTCAGACTCCTGAGTAGCTAGGATTACAGGTATGAGCCACCAGCTCCTGGCAGGAATTGCTTTTGCTCTGATACCTGGTCAGGTTCTTTTTATACTCTCCGTTTGATAATGGCATCAACTTGGTTTTTCCATATGCTTTTGATAAGGCCATGCATTCGTGCTTTCCTAATTCCATCTGATGAGTTTATTTGTAGTGATAGTTTTATTTGCATAAGTAAGTTATCAATTTGCCTCATGGTTACTGCTGGGCAGATGGTGGTTGTTTACTTTCAAACATAAGATGCAGAGTCATTCTGCCTCAGCATTTGCACTCAAAACTGTGCAAATTACAGTTTCATAAAATGGAGTCAGGGCAAAGCAGAGCTTGAACACTACTGTCCTACATGATGTGGAGTGACTTTTCATCAGGGTACTGCCTGATCTCCACATCTGCTCAATAATAAACCTAACTAGAGAAAAATAAGTGTACCATAGCTTTTCTCAATGAGTATCTAATATTTACGTGAAAATTCAAAGAGTTCTTAATATACTCATCATTGTATTAGTATCTGAAGATACCTAAAGTGTTTACTAAAATAATACAAAAGTAAACTAAATATTGCTAAATATATGACCATAGAAACTGGATAAAATTTATTAGCTTTTTAGGCATCACTCCCCATAATTAAAACATGTTTTATATTATATGGATTTTCAACTATTGGTGGCATTCAATTAGTTCTGACTTCTGAAAACAGTGTATCAGCAGTAGAGGTTTTCCTTATTCTTTCAAATCCTGCTAGGTCTCATCTTCAGAGTGATCCATGTTCTGTTTGTCTACTGTCTTCTAATCCAATGGCCTCTTAGTACTCTCCTCAGGCACTGAATTTATTAGGAAACCTCATTATATATCAAAAAGTATTTCTGTAAGAAACTGGAAAAGCTTCCTCATTCTATTTGCTCAATTTATACATTGCTCATTGTAGGAAAAGAAGGAGTCTTCACTATCTCTTTATTAAAAAATCAATTGATAGTTTTTACTATAATTTGACCCCTTATACCTTTGGCTGGAAAAATAGATACCATACATTAGTAGCATTCCCATAGTCAATGTAGACTGGATTAATCTTGTTTAAGGGATCCCTGGTAATATACCCAAACCATTTCCATTTTATACAATATAATATATACATGTATAATATAATATAAACAACCATATATAATATCTATAGATATACAGAGATATATAATTAAAAGGTTAACTTCTTAGCTAATAGACTTAACTTTTAATATTTAAATTAGAGTTGTATAAAATATCTTTTTTTAATTTTTGTTTTTATTTTATGTGAGTAAATTTTTTTTTGCAAGGTCTGTGGATATCACCAGAAAAGGATAGATAAATTTGGATTTCAACATGATACCAAGTATGGGCATGCTCAAAGTATGGAACTTGAAAAACTCTATGCAATACTCCGTCCTGTCAAGTCCAGTCATCTCTATAACCCTGTGATGGCTTAGAGGCAATGCTCTGCTGGACTATAAGACTGCAAACACTTGAAGGTGCTTCCTCTTTAATTCCCATGTATGGGACCAAAGCGGTCATGCAGAAAGAGTCGTCCTTTGTTAAGTATGATATCGGATATCATTAATTGCTTCTTCTATTGGCAGACTGCAAGCTGGGTAAAAAGGCCTGGTGAATATTGTTTCTAGTGCAACATTTATCATCAAAAACTAATCTTTGGCATCTGTGCTATTGTTAATTGTTCCCTAAGCTTCCCTCCCAGCCCTCAAATGTGCCAACGTTTCCAATGCTAGTATCAGCACTATAAATCCAAGACTATTTTTAGCTTCTTCCCAGCTTCATCTCTCAAACAAATACATGTATTTAGAAAAATAAAAGGAAAGCAATTAGATCATGTATCTAGATAAAGAGAACTGGTGATTGTGCTAATTGCTCAGCCAAGTCCTACATCATTTTACAGGCTGTCTAGAATGTTACCCGCAAGTAATTTTCCCAAACATGTTTTCTATCCTTCAATAGCTAGTACTATGTTTCTAAGCTTCTGTTTTCTAATTTGGATGAATGAGTGAACTTGGCGGAGGGGATGCATTGTCAAAGCTGATTTATGTTGCTGTCAATCCAAACTGCTTAGCTCTGCAGCTGAAATTATCCTTACATGCCCATTGTTCAGAGTTCAGAAAAACACCTTCTGTTCTATTGTTCATCCATAGTCAGGACACAGATTCTCTGAGCTGTTGTTGTTCTTTTCTCTATGCATCAAGCAGTCCTACAACAATGGGCAACTCTGCAAGAGAGGTTTTGGGAAATCTCAAAGGAAAGGAGAGAAACAGTTTTACAAATGGGCAACAGTGAACGGCAAGTGTTGCTAAAAGAATATCTAAAAGCCTGGCTAGCTGGCACCAACCATTTTTATCTTCATAGAACACATACAAATATGAATCTCTTTGTTTGTTATGATATAAGTCATTACAGTCACAGGTCTTGCTTCTAAGAGAGCAGCAAGTGAGGAATACACACACACACACACACACACACACACACACACACAAACACAAACATTCCACATGCATACACAAGGATTTCTATCTGTGTGATGATCAAAAGGCAAAGAACAGGTTTCACTGTGTATACATGTCTCTGAATAAGCCAGAATATAAAAAGGAAATTAAAATGATATCCAGATAAGAATCACTCATAAAAGGCTTGTTTGCCTGTATATTGTTAAAAGCAAAACAAGAAGAGAATGTGGATATATTAGAAAAATAATTTCTCAGCTCAAAGGTATGGAGTGGCCATTGGACTCTGGAATTGAAATCTTTACAACCAAGTCCACCTGGACAAAAGAGACTTTTGTTCAGAGGACACTATGGGTCCAGAGTCATTTCAGGCGCTTCCCTATGTGTCTTTCTAGGACTTTCCACGTGTCCATACACAGCTGGAATCCCAGCATGGAGTGTCCTTTTTATACCTTCCATTCCAAAAGGATCACAGACTTGATCTGGAGAAGCAAGAGAGAAGCAACAGAGATTGGTGGTGCATGCTTTGTCGGGGACTTCATGCATATCGTCACCTTGTTATGTCCTCACTTACAATTCCTTCCTTCACTTATAAATCAATCATGGAGTTCATGTTGCAAAAAAGCCTCACTAAGCCCTGTCCTCAATACTTTTAAGCTGGTATTTAGGTAGCATACCAAGGCTTGGTGTATGGCAGGATGTATGGTCCAAGATTTCTTCTAGAAAAGAGAGGTTTTTTTTCCATTAGCATGGCTTATCTAAGCACAGGTTCATTTCAAATATTTACATATCCCCTGGATTTCTGTTTGATCTCTGTGCCTTTCTTCCTGAATTTTGAGGGCACTATGCTTCCACCATCAGATCTATCACCCTCTCTGCCTACCCCAGTCTGTGGAACATATCTTTGTTTAAAATGGCACCTTCTTGATTCCCCTACATTAAACTAGGGCTTGAACATTTTGTCAAAGGCAGTACTCTCTGGTTTCTTATTAGGAGTCTGCCTGAAGGAGCTCAGTAAGCCCTTCATTATTAGAAGAGCTGCTCATCAGGTGATGCTGAACAGGCTCAAATAAATGCAGGAGAATTTCCTACATTCTCAGAATGTTTTTTCAACTTATGAGAGTGTGGAGGTGCACATGTGTTACTAGTGGAAGGAGTTATATTTACTGGATTTGGACTCATAAGGTACCTAGGCTGGTTTAAGATCTTTATTCTTTTACATTTCAGCCTTACTGTACTTCATCCCTGAATGAAGTGGTATGTTGTTCAAAAAATCCAAGTGATAGATGCTGAGAACACGTTCTCAGCTTCTCATAATGAGATATTTTATATATTACTCACCAGGGTAGAATTTTTTTAGACTTATTGTTATTATAGAGGTGCTGCACAGAGGGGTTACATTTACATGAGTCGGGTTATTCATTACCTTTCGTACAGTGTTCTCTCACTCTCTCCCATTCCCTCCCCCCATCTCTAACCACAAGGTGTATAGTTCATTTTCATAAATGTCCAATGTGCTCTACTGCTGCACCTTTTCACACTGAACTCAAGAATATTTGTTCATCTAGATAGCTACATTCTCAGGGTCTATGATATGTTTGGGAATCATATTACTATTGGATTATAAAGAAGTAAGTCTTCAGGTTTCCTAAAAGAATATTATATGTAACTGTAAAACATTTTTTTAAAAAAATCCTTTCAATGAGTGCTGGGAAGGTGGCTCTGTGGTAGAGCGCTTGCCTTGCACGCCTGAGGCCCTGGGTTCTATTCCTCAGCACCATATAAGCAAAAAGAAAAAAGCCAGAAGTGGCGCTGTGGCTCAAGTGGTAGAGTGGTAGCCTTGAGCTGAAGAGCTGAGGGACAGCGCTCAGGCCCACAGTTCAGGCCCCACGACTGGAACCCCTCCCCCCAAAAAATCTTTTTAATGAGACTAGAGTTTGATCAAACTAGGAGCAGTAAGAGCGATTATCAATATTCTCTAAGCTATGAAACACTTTACTTCAATTAACTCAAAATACAACTCTGGGACAGGGAGTTTTATCCCATCCTGAGGGGAAAAGGCACAGAGGTCAAGATGTAAATTGGGGGGCACGTGGTCTCTGTCTATTTTGGTCCCACATTCCACATTTGGTGTCTGCTGTGTTTGATTCTCCAGGAGCCGCCATGACCATGTGATCTCTAATGCGAGCTATTTGGTGCAGGGCTTATAAAAACTGGTTTTAAGTATTGCACAGACCTTGCTTAGATGTGCCAAGATTTCCCCCGTTGCCTATTTAAATCTTGAAAATGGTGTCATTCATAACCAGCGTAACAGTCAGAATGGAAGCAGCGAGGTTGCCCCAAGGTCCTAACGGCAGTTGGACAGGATGATTTATCTTTAGGCTCATCATTATTTAGAGACATCGTATGACACAGGAGTCAAATTCTCCTCTGGATAGTTTTGAATGCATTCAGTAGCCGTCCTTCTTAGGCATACATAATGGCAGACTTGGTAGCTCTCGGTGGTCTTTCTATCAAGTGAGAGAAGGAAGACAGAGAATGAGGAAGACAAGGAAAGTGGGAGAAACAGAAAGAGGATATTCGGTTTTTATGAATTCTATACACATTTTCCATATACATGTGCATATTCTTAAACTTTCATGTGTATATTTTTCTGTTGCTATAACAAAGTTATCTGAGGATGGGTATTTTGTAAAGGAAAAGGCTTCCTTAGCATATCGAACTGCAAAGTGCATGGTGCTGGTTCTGGCTCTGGCAGGGGCATATCATGTCATATCCTGTCATGTCATGTCATATCCTGGCTATGTCAAATCATCGTGGAAAACATCCTGGAGAGGTAATGTGTGAAAGGGAGGGAACATGTGGCAAGACAGGAAGCCAGGGTGAGACCAGGAAGTGGTCAGGGTTTCTGTTCTATAGAAAGAAAATAAAAAATAGATTTGTAAGAGATGAATGACAAATAAAAGTGTATGTGGCAGGGGATGGGGAGTTCATGATTGATGTACATAGAACACACAGATGGTGACTGTAAGAAAGTTAATTAAAAATGTGTGGATTGCATAATGTATATAGTTGTATGTTGCCTGAAATCAGAAGTCGTGTTTAACGAAAAGTAATGACCAGTGTTGTATGAGAATCATGGCACACTCTGACCACAGCAGGCCTTACTGAAGACTGAAGACTGTTTCTTTTCCCCCCACATAAGTCCAGCTTCAGAATAAATAAATGCTCGGATTTTTTGAAAAGATCAGATGTAAAGTATGGTTTCATACATCAT
>NW_012267315.1:560580-562571 GCF_000151885.1 Dipodomys ordii
AATGACATTGCCCCTTTTGTTAGGAAATGGAAAGACTTGGAAAAAATTATATTAAGTGAAGTAAGCCAGGCCCAAAGAAACATAGGTCCCATGGTTTTCCTTATTTTCAATAACTACTATATGTCTGAGACAAGCAGAAAGGGTCAGATAAGTTGATGTTAGGTGCAATGTTAAGGAATCAAATGGTTTTTCTTTCTTGCTATTGTTTCTAGCATATTCATAGGATATTTCTTTGTTGCTTTATATGTCCCTCCCCCATGGTATAACCCCTGTTTTCACTGTATTTGATGTTGATATAATTTGTGGGGGGGAAGGAAAAAACAAATTGTTCAAATAGGGATACAGGTGGACCCATTGAAACAATGAGATATACAAAACGTACTTTACAACTTTGGCATGGGGGGGGTGAGGATGATAAGGGATGGTAAGGAGAATCAAAGGAGTAGTCAACAATGCTTGATAAGAAATGTACTCATGGGGCTTGGAATGTGGCCCAGTGGTAGAGCGCTTGCCTTGCATGCATGAGGCCCTGGGTTCGATTCCTAAGCACCACAAAAGCAAAAAGAAAAAAGCTGGAAGTGGTGCTGTGGAGCACTAGCCTTGAGCTGAAGAGCTGAGGGACATCACCCAAGCCCAGAATTCAAGCCCCAGGAACAGACCCCCCCCAAAAAGGAAATGTACCACATTACCTTGCTCATGTAATTATAATCCCCTCTGTACAGTATTTTCACAATAAACTAAAGAAATGCTTAACCTCTCTAGCCATAAAAATCATGCAAATTTAAACAACATTGAGATTCCACCTCACCCCAGTTAGAATGGCTATAATCAAGAACTCTAATAACAACAGATGCTGGAGGGGATGTAGACAGAGGGAAACCCTACGGCCTTGTTGGTGGGAGTGTAAACTTGTTCAACCACTTTGGAAAGTATTATAGAGGCTCCTCAAAAGACTCCACATAGACCCAGCAATCCCACTTTTGGGCATTTACCCGATTGATCATAAACAAGATCATACTAAAGCCACCAGCACAACTATGTTTATTATAGCATTATTTCCCATAACTAAGATATGGAACCAACCTAGATGCCTCAGTAGTTGAATGGATCAAGAAAATGTGGTATGTATACACAATTGAATTCTACGCCTCCATCAGAAGGAGTGACATCACCCCATTTGTTAGGAAATGGAAAGGCTTGGAAAAAATTATATTAAGTGAAGTAAGCCAGGCCCCAAAAAACATAAGTCCCATGGTTTCCCTTATTTTCTTTCTATCTAATCAGACAGACCCAACAACTGATTTGTGTGTGTGTGTATGTGTGTGTGTGTGTTTAATGTAAGAGTGCCCAACTATGCAACAGAAAAGCAAACATGGTTATATAGAGGGTTTAAGTCAGATTTAGACATCTTTCCATTTAGAATTTGTGTTTTAGCTATTTATCATGCCATAATCTATGAAATCAACTTGATTAAGGAAATACAATTAGCAGACACTAAAATTAAATTGCCACAGAAGTTAGAATTCTGGGATAATAAGTATTTTTTCAGAAGTCTTTACTTTTAGAACTGTGATTAATTTAGACAAAATTTGAAAATTTAGTACAAAGAGTACCGAAATACTGCCACAAGGTTTTTATTATTAACAAATTATATTATCATGGCAAATATACAACATCAAGTCAACATTTCCATATATATTAGTATTATATAATGTCCTTACTGTTCTCTTTATCCAATGCCTTTTTCCTTTGCTGGTCTCTGTCAGGATTCCACTTTACAATGTCTTTTGTGTTTTCTTTGTTTCTTCTTCACAGTGACTGTGTTATAATTTGAGTCTTAGTGGAGTTCATATTATATTTTGCTAGTATTATGCAAGATTCCTTTCTATCAGACTGTGTTTCTTTTCCCCCCACATAAGTCCAGCTTCAGAATAAATAAATGCTCGGATTTTTTGAAAAGATCAGATGTAAAGTATGGTTTCATACATCAT
>NW_012267315.1:562621-571491 GCF_000151885.1 Dipodomys ordii
AGGAGTTATATTTACTGGATTTGGACTCATAAGGTACCTAGGCTGGTTTAAGATCTTTATTCTTTTACATTTCAGCCTTACTGTACTTCATCCCTGAATGAAGTGGTATGTTGTTCAAAAAATCCAAGTGATAGATGCTGAGAACACGTTCTCAGCTTCTCATAATGAGATATTTTATATATTACTCACCAGGGTAGAATTTTTTTAGACTTATTGTTATTATAGAGGTGCTGCACAGAGGGGTTACATTTACATGAGTCGGGTTATTCATTACCTTTCGTACAGTGTTCTCTCACTCTCTCCCATTCCCTCCCCCCATCTCTAACCACAAGGTGTATAGTTCATTTTCATAAATGTCCAATGTGCTCTACTGCTGCACCTTTTCACACTGAACTCAAGAATATTTGTTCATCTAGATAGCTACATTCTCAGGGTCTATGATATGTTTGGGAATCATATTACTATTGGATTATAAAGAAGTAAGTCTTCAGGTTTCCTAAAAGAATATTATATGTAACTGTAAAACATTTTTTTAAAAAAATCCTTTCAATGAGTGCTGGGAAGGTGGCTCTGTGGTAGAGCGCTTGCCTTGCACGCCTGAGGCCCTGGGTTCTATTCCTCAGCACCATATAAGCAAAAAGAAAAAAGCCAGAAGTGGCGCTGTGGCTCAAGTGGTAGAGTGGTAGCCTTGAGCTGAAGAGCTGAGGGACAGCGCTCAGGCCCACAGTTCAGGCCCCACGACTGGAACCCCTCCCCCCAAAAAATCTTTTTAATGAGACTAGAGTTTGATCAAACTAGGAGCAGTAAGAGCGATTATCAATATTCTCTAAGCTATGAAACACTTTACTTCAATTAACTCAAAATACAACTCTGGGACAGGGAGTTTTATCCCATCCTGAGGGGAAAAGGCACAGAGGTCAAGATGTAAATTGGGGGGCACGTGGTCTCTGTCTATTTTGGTCCCACATTCCACATTTGGTGTCTGCTGTGTTTGATTCTCCAGGAGCCGCCATGACCATGTGATCTCTAATGCGAGCTATTTGGTGCAGGGCTTATAAAAACTGGTTTTAAGTATTGCACAGACCTTGCTTAGATGTGCCAAGATTTCCCCCGTTGCCTATTTAAATCTTGAAAATGGTGTCATTCATAACCAGCGTAACAGTCAGAATGGAAGCAGCGAGGTTGCCCCAAGGTCCTAACGGCAGTTGGACAGGATGATTTATCTTTAGGCTCATCATTATTTAGAGACATCGTATGACACAGGAGTCAAATTCTCCTCTGGATAGTTTTGAATGCATTCAGTAGCCGTCCTTCTTAGGCATACATAATGGCAGACTTGGTAGCTCTCGGTGGTCTTTCTATCAAGTGAGAGAAGGAAGACAGAGAATGAGGAAGACAAGGAAAGTGGGAGAAACAGAAAGAGGATATTCGGTTTTTATGAATTCTATACACATTTTCCATATACATGTGCATATTCTTAAACTTTCATGTGTATATTTTTCTGTTGCTATAACAAAGTTATCTGAGGATGGGTATTTTGTAAAGGAAAAGGCTTCCTTAGCATATCGAACTGCAAAGTGCATGGTGCTGGTTCTGGCTCTGGCAGGGGCATATCATGTCATATCCTGTCATGTCATGTCATATCCTGGCTATGTCAAATCATCGTGGAAAACATCCTGGAGAGGTAATGTGTGAAAGGGAGGGAACATGTGGCAAGACAGGAAGCCAGGGTGAGACCAGGAAGTGGTCAGGGTTTCTGTTCTATAGAAAGAAAATAAAAAATAGATTTGTAAGAGATGAATGACAAATAAAAGTGTATGTGGCAGGGGATGGGGAGTTCATGATTGATGTACATAGAACACACAGATGGTGACTGTAAGAAAGTTAATTAAAAATGTGTGGATTGCATAATGTATATAGTTGTATGTTGCCTGAAATCAGAAGTCGTGTTTAACGAAAAGTAATGACCAGTGTTGTATGAGAATCATGGCACACTCTGACCACAGCAGGCCTTACTGAAGACTGAAGACTGTACTGAAGGCCATAGCCCTATCCTCACACGTAAACTTCAAGAGTTTCACTCATGCTATTACCAAACCGTTGTGACAGGTCAACATGAGCCTTTCTTTTCCAAATGAAACCATCTTTTCCTGAGATAATAATATTTAACATGACACTATTAAGAATCTTAAATCCCCATTTTATTTCAACAAATGCTTATTAACTCTATATAAGGATGTGAATTGGAGACTTACCCACCAATACTGCTGTTTTTGCTTAAATTTTGGTACTTGAAATCAAACTCAAGACTCACACAAACGAGGCTTAATTGAATCTATGAACCCAAAGATGGAAGCCTCATGTCTTCCTTGATTTAGTGATCCAATAATTGCACTTACATTTTAACAATGTCTGTTATTACTCAGGTACATTTCTTTCATTGTACATAGAGAGTTTGAGTTGAAAATCAAATCGAACATTTCCTCACCCTTAATCTAATCACTTGAGGAACATTAAATATGAACAGTCATCTGGAGAGGCAGCATAAACTGAAAGCATGAACCTTCTCTTTCAGTTTTATAATAGAAATCAAACTGAAGAAACTCGTAACTTTCCCCCATTTACAGTCTGCTTTCAAAAGTTTCTTCACAAAATACATTTCAGAAACAAAAAATTCAATGAAGTCATTTTTTTGAACTTTCTCTTTCCTTTCCACATTTGTGCTTGAGAACAAGAAACAATCACAGCAATGAATTAATTACTCTAATAACATCTCTCCTAATCACATTCTTTTAAGAACAAGGGTCTTTTCCTTCTTGTATGAAAGAACAGCCAATCAAAATACAGAGATAATTATTCCAAAACCTCCTTGCTCTCCCTTTTAATGTAATTATTTTAAGTATCTAGGGAGAAAAACTAAAGCGACACAATCAGAGGAGGAATTAATTACTCTATTAACTTTGCTTTTTCTCAATTTCATTTGTTCACAGTTCTGGAAGCGGCTCTCCAGAGGTCACCATTCCATGTCTCTGCCACCTGTCAGGGAGGGTCCACAACTATGCAGACAGATGGGTCGTCTCCTGATGCTTTTGCTCCGTTGTCTGCACTCATTGCTTTCTTTATCTTGCTTTCCTTATTTCTTTTCTAATGGCTCTCTGGGTCTAATTAGTTACAAGAATTAATATGATTTTATGTGCTATTTTTTGTGGTTCTAAGGTTTAAACTTAAGGTATTGTACTTGCTAGGCATGCACTCTACCACTTGAGCCAGACCTTTTTGATTTTAGTTATTTTTCAGTTGGGGTCTCCAGCTTTTTGCAATAGCTGGCTTTGGACCCATATCCTTTAACTTGTGCCCCATGTAGGTGAGATTGCAAGTATATGCCACAATACCTGGGTGCTTTGTTAATTAGGTCCTCACTATTTTTTTTCCTTTTTGGTCTAAGCTAACCCCCAACTATGATCATTTTCTTTCCACCTCCCAAGTAGTTGGGGATTGTGAGTGTGAACCACCAAGTACACTCTCTCGTTTCCTAGTGTTAGCAGACAATGACAAAACTAAACTTCATCCAATCTAGGATTTGTCTTCAGGAAGGTAGCATATCTTCAAAAGTCTGTTTTCATTTTAGAGACATTAGTTTACATATTGCAAGATGGATAATTATAGCATTCTGATAGCATTCAAGAAATACTCCAAGGAGTAGGAAAATGACAAAGAGCTATGGCTGGAATGGATTTTCATTCCTACCACTCTCCATAAATCACATTTTGGACAATGACATTTATTATTGAGATTCTACCAAGATGTCTATTGACAAATGAGAGGATACATACAAAATGGAATATTATTCAGCCATAAGAGGATTAAATCCTATCATTTGTGGCCACATGGGTAGACCTGGAGGACATTAAGCTAAATGAAATAAGCCAGACACACACAGACAAATACCACATGACCTCACTCATCTGTGAGAAACTAAAAAATGTTGATCAAAAAACAATGAGGGGAAGTCATTTTAAAGTTAATTAGTACAATAGGTGCACAATCCATGACAACATTTCAAAATAGCTAGAGAAAAAGATTTTGAAGCTTCCCAGCTTACAGACCTGATAATATTTTACAACATGGAAATACTAGTTACCCCATTTTTATTATTGTCAGATTCTAGGAAAGTGTCAAGAAAAGATTTCTCATCACAAACTACAGAGGAATCTGAGATTTCTGACAACTTTAGGCCTTTCTCCTCCAAACGTATGAGGGAATGAATATCTCTAGTTTTCATGTGCCTGGCTTCCAACACTTACTTATGATAGCCTTGATAAATGAGCATATAGTTGATTTCAGAGTTCTGAAGAAGAGACAAGAGCATGCCACGTATAAGCATTTATCATGCCTTTGTTTAAGGTATGTATGCTAATGTCCTAGAGACTATGAAATGAATAAAAACTGGTCTCTATATCTTAATAGGAGGAGTTGTAGGTCGCATTGGGAGGGAATGGCCACATTAGAGGAAGATATGTCCATGTTTTGTTCCAATCTACCTCAGCATCCTAGAGACAAGAAACTCTATTCTATGAACCATGGGGAATAAAGCCTAGTATGAGACCAAGCCATGTTTCTTACAGTGTATGTTCTTCAAAAACACTGTGAAAACATTTTATCATCTGATAAAAAAGTAAAGATCAGTTTGAATTGAACCGCTGTGCTCTCGAATTCATGGACCAATCTATCTTAGAGCTTGGTAATAAACCTAAATTCAAATTCCAGTTGTTGCTACTGCATATACAATTTTACCCAGAAAGTTTAACCTATAAGTATAAAGATCTCTCTGAGGACAGATTAGACAAAGAGAATTTTCTGAAGTTATATGTATATTTGTTTGACTATTTTGGTCATTTTATAGCTATCAGTTTAATGCCAAGCCATAAGAAGTAAGTGAGGAAACTTTGTCACTATACAATTTTTCTCACCACACTACTATCAGTTTCCCTACAATGTTATACATGTTTGTTCAGATGGTCTACTGAAAATTCCATAAGGTTCATTAATAAACCTATTAAAAAAGAATACAGATAGTAGACTAGATAAAAAACAAACTGTAAACTATATTGGTGGTGTGTAAAAAATTGTGTGTGTAAAAATAACTGTATTGATGGTGTGTAAAAAATTTCTACTCAGGAAATTTTCTTTGAACCCTTCATATAATTTTCAAAATTTTCAGAAAAAGTAGCCTGCATTGCTATATGATTATAGTGTAAATTATTAACAATACTTGAAGAGTAAAACAGCAGAAAGGTGCTTTTATCTGCTACTTTTATTCATTTTTTTGCAAAAAATTAAGCTTGAGAATACTGAAAAGTGTAAAAAAATATTATTTTTGTTTTACCAAAACCAATTGGCAACCAAATAATATTAGTTTCTCCTTTTTTCCTATCTTACATTGTAAGCTTCTACTTTGTTCTTGGGTAGAGGTTAACATTTCTTTTTTGTGGTAAAAGGTATTCATTCGGTAGGTTGCCTTCACTTGCAGGGAAACCAAGTTGGTTTAGTGTTGTACTTGTGCAGAGGGTCTAAGCGGCCCATCTGTCTGTCAGACTGTACCAGATGTGCCCGCCATTAAGGTGATCTACTACTCCTTTCCACACTCTCTCAAAGGCAGGCTAATGGGAGAGAAAAGCAGGTAAGTGAAATGTCAAGGAGAATGGCAGTCAAGGCTCGGGATTGTATTCTAGTCACTTTGTAAACAGGAAGATGGATGGAGCATGACAGCATTATGTTCCATGTCCCTCACTGAGCATGAAAAATCACTTTTTCTATATTAATAACACCAGATATATTCTCACATCCTTTTCATCACAGCCGACATTCATGCAGTCACAAACTCAATGATGAATAAGAAAAATAGTACATGTCTTCAGAATCTTTTACCCAGTACCTGGTTTATCAGAGGCTCCAACTTGGTCAGGTTTAAAGTAAGATGACTTTATCTTCCAACCCTGGCTATGTTAAATTTCACAGTACTATCCATTAATAATAATGCCATGTAATTCCCATGGCTTTCATTCACTCATAGATATTAAAATTCACATCGTATTATAGCTGAAAAGTATTAATCATTCCAGAGTAGTTATTAAAGCTTGATTCATGGAAAGGCTTCAGATCAAACTCAATTTAGTCCCCCATTCCTTTAGCCTACTGTGAGTGACCCCCTATCCTCTACCTGGGCCCCTCACCATCTCACCACTGCAGGTCCAAGTTCAAGCTGACATTGGAATTGTAGAATGAGAATACCTCTTCTCACATATCTCTCGGCCTCATATGGAGTCAGGAGGCCAGGTTTAGCAAGCAGTTCTTCTATGGACCACAACTGTTTGCCAACAGTAGCTAACCATTATTGTCCTCTAAATAACAGAGTCATAAATTAT
The DNA here is from genome assembly GCF_000151885.1 of Dipodomys ordii. NCBI lineage: Eukaryota > Metazoa > Chordata > Mammalia > Rodentia > Heteromyidae > Dipodomys > Dipodomys ordii. The sequence goes on from NW_012267315.1 coordinate 569,047, forward strand.
GTCTCTTTCATGCGATGCAAGCTGACAGTACTATATTGCACAATTCCTCTAATTCTGCCATTTCTTGATCCGATTTCGCAGATTTCAAGGCAGCAGATGAGTCTAGTTCGGAAAACACTTGCTCTTTGGAAATTCACATACTCTACACATTGCCTGTGGGCAAACCCACTTCACGTCTCTTTCTTTCTTTTCTTTCTTTTTGCAAGTTCTGGAACTTAAGTCTGGAACTCAGAGCCTGGGTGCTGTCCCTGACCTTCTTTTGTTCAAGGTTAGCACTCTGCCATTTGAGTCACAGTTCCACTCCTGGCTTTCTTTGGAAGGTTATTGGAGATCATAGGCATTCCTACACTGGCTGGCTTCAAACTGCAGTCCTCAGATCTCAGCCTCCTGATTAGCTAGGTGTGAGCCATCAATATCATGATGTACTTTTCTTTCTTTTTTAAAAAAACTAAGTTTTTATTATGAAAATACTGTAAAAAGGGGTTACAGTTACATGAGCAAGGCAATGAGTACATTTCTTATCCAGCATTGCTGCCTCTTCCTTTGTTTTCCCCTACCATCCCTTCCCTCCCAAGTCCACAGCTACACCCTGTACCCCCTCACCCCCACCCCCAGCTCCGTCTAAATTGTAAAGTTTGTTTTTTGACATAGCGTCTTGTACATCTCATTGTTGCAATGGGGTTAATCTGTATCCTTATTTAAACAATTTGTTTTTCCTTTCCCCTCCCCAAATTATACCAACATCAAATAAAGTGAAAACAGGGTTTATACCATGGGGGAGGGACATTCAAACCAACAAAAAGTCACATGGTACCTTTTAAATATGTTAGAAAAAATAGCAATGAAGAAAAAAATCACTTGTGTCCCTATTTTGGGGTTTATTTAGCTTCACATCATCTTATCTGAAAATTCCTCAACACAATAAAGCCTGTATATGACAAAATTACAGCTAGCATTATACTTAATGATGAAAAACTAACGCTGTTCGCTTTAAACTCAGGAATGAGAAAAGGATGTCCACTCTCTCCACTTCTCTTCAATTTAGTATTAGAATGCCTAGTTACAGCAATAAGACAAGATGCAAACATAAAGTGGATCCATATAAGGAAAGATGAATTAAAACTCTTCCTCTTTGCAGATGACATGATCTTGTATTTAAAGAATCCCACGGACTGGACTACCAAATTACTCGACCTGATTTGATACTGACAGGGTATAAAATTAACCCTCAAATATCAATGGCTTTTCTGTATGCCAACAATGAGAAGAGTATAGCTGAAATCAGGAAAGCAACTCCATTCATAATAGCCCCACATAAAATAAAATACCTAGGAATTAATTTAAACAAAGAAGTGAAGGACCTCTATGATGAAAACTTTAAAAACCTGAAAAAGGAAATCAAAACAGAAAGTGGAAAAACCTCCCATGTTCCTGGATTGGCCAACATCGTGAAAATGGCAATATTTCCCAAGGCTCTCTACAAAGGTAATGTGATACATACCAATATTCCAACCTCATTCTTCCAGGAAATAGAAGAAGCAATCCAAAAATTTATATGGAACAATAAAAGACCCCAAAGAGCAAAAATGATCCTTAAGAGAAACAACAGTGCTGGAGGAACATCAATACCAAATTTCAAACTCTACTACAAAGCTATAGTAATCAAAACTGGCCCAAGAAGAGACCACAGGACCAATGGAATAGAATTGAAAACTCAGAAATGAACCTACAGACATATAGCCATCTAATCTTCGATAAGGGAACTAAAAAAATAGAATGGGAGAAAGACAGCCTTTTCAGTAAATGGTATTGGCAAAATTGGTTAATCACATGTAGAAAACTAAAGCTAGATCCTTATATATCATCCTGCACCAGACTCAACTCCAAATGGATCCAAGACCTTGGAGTCAAAGCAAACACCCTGAAAACATTACAGGAAACAACAGGAGAAACCCTAGGTCGTCTTGGCATAGGACAAAATTTTGTTAATAGAGAGAAACACAGCAAATTAAAGTAAGGTTGGACAAATAGAATTGCATGAAAAGCTTCTGCATGGCAAAGGATATAGCTAGCAAGATCAGTAGAAAGCCCACAGATTGGGAGAAGATCTTCACTAGCCATACAACTGACAAGGGTCTCATAAACCTCAAAAAATTAAATTCCCACACCAACAAATACTCAAATAACTGCCCACTAAATAAGTGGGCTAAAGACTTAAAGAGAAAATTCTCTCAAGAGGAAAGAAAGATGGCCAGTAGACACATGCAGAAATGCTCCTTATGAATGGAGTTGCTTTCTTGATTACAGCCACTCTTTTTTCATTGTTGGCATACAGAAAAGCCATTGATTATTTTTTATTGTGAAAATACTGTACAGAGGGGTTACAATTACATGGGTAAGATAATGAGTACATTTCTTATCAAGCATTGTAGCCTCCTCCTTTGT
>NW_012267315.1:574841-583898 GCF_000151885.1 Dipodomys ordii
CAGAAGTCGTGTTTAACGAAAAGTAATGACCAGTGTTGTATGAGAATCATGGCACACTCTGACCACAGCAGGCCTTACTGAAGACTGAAGACTGTTTCTTTTCCCCCCACATAAGTCCAGCTTCAGAATAAATAAATGCTCGGATTTTTTGAAAAGATCAGATGTAAAGTATGGTTTCATACATCATAACAAGGAAATAATTTTCATTGTATATTATTGCTGAGATTAAATTCTATGAATTGGATGGGCTAATGTTTGATGTCTCTATTGTAAAATTACTCTTTATTTTTTTCCTTCTATAGTCTTTGCAGAGAATTTGTGTGCCTAGCTAACAGAAAATAATTGAAGATTTAAGATTGTCTGCTTAAGGGCTGTGCACCTACATAAATTATTTTGAATTCATAAAGTTTGTCAATTTTACCTAATTTATTTAGTAAATAATCCATATCAATATGCACAAATTTTACTTGTGTTGTAAGAAAATACTAGTATTTTTTCTTTACATTATTATTTTTTTATTGTGAAAATACCATACAGAGGGGTTACAATTACATGGGCAAGGTAATGAGTATATTTCTTATCAAGCATTGTTGCCTCCTCCTTTGTTTCCCCTTACCATCCCTTCCCATCTCCCCCCACTTTCTTTATATTATTAAGTAGTTTTATATATAGAGGTTACAATTGCAGGAGTCAGGCTGTGAGTAAAATATATCTTAATCAATGAATATGTCATTAAGGAAAGTTAAAGGAAATTCCGTTGAATATGTAGATTGTTTCCAGTAGGATAGCTATTTTCACATCATTAATTAATTCTATTGATCTACAAACATGAGAGGTCTTTCTAACTTCTGTTGTTTTTGGAGAGTACGTCCCATCCTTAGTTAAATTCATTTGTAAGATTTTTGTTTAGATTGACAATAGAATTGCCTCTGATTTCTTTTTCAGCCTCTTAATTGTTAGTATACAAAAATACTGATTAAAAAATTGATTGTGTATCTTTACTTTGCTGAAAGTGTTTCTGAGATCTGTGAGATTTTTGGTGGAGCTTTATGGTTATTATTAGTTTATGATCAGATTAACTGGAAACATATATTAATTGTCTGAATATTTTCTAGAAGAATCCCTCTTCTCCCATACATACACTTTTTTTTTCTTTCTCTTGCCATGTTACTCTGGCTAGAAACTCCAGTATTATATTGAGTCAGAGTGGGAAGAATAAAGACCTGTGTCTCATTCTTGACCTTAGTATAGATTCATTTTATCCTTTTGGCTCAATCTTAATTGGATATATATATATATATACACATATATATCCATTTTCTCTGGATGTTCTAAGAGACTATACATGCTTGAAATATCCGGTAAGTACCCTACACGTTTCATTAATATTTGTTTTGATATTCCTTTTTTCTAATTTTATTAATTTGTGTCTTTTTATCCTTCTCATATTTATAAATAACTTTGCTTGATTGATGTTATTTTTAGTCTCAGCCTAATTTTAATTTCAACCCTAATCCTCTTTATTATTGTTTTTCTGATTGTTATTTTGTGGTTTGTCCTTGTTTCTCTAGCAGCTTGAGGTGTATCATTATGTTACTTATTTGAGGTTTACCTGTCGTTTCAATGTAGGTGCTCATATCTAGAAACTTTCATGTTAACAGTTTTCTGCTGTCTGTAAACAAGTAGAAGAGAAGGGAAAAAGAGTAGAATAAAAGAAAGAAAAAAAGAGGAAAGAAAGGAAAAAAGAAAGAACAAAAAGCAAACGAAAATCTAACAGCCTGTTTAAAAAGAAAGAAGAGTGTGGAAAGGAAAATACAAATAGAAAGGAAATAAATGAAAGAAATATTCTAATTATATACAGAAAGAAAGTAGAAGTAGAAAGGACAGAATAATTGAGAAGGGGCAAGAGAAGATATGGTTAAAGACTGGGTACTGAAATGATGAGTGTCTTGGCGCATATATAATGACTATCAAAAACAAGAAGGAAAAAAGGAAACAAGTGGAACTAAATGACAGAGAAAACAAAACTACCTAAATGTACAAGGGGAAAACATCATTAAATACATAACGAAATAAATCAGTATTTCCTTTATTGGGTTCTAGCTTTTGTTAAACTTTGTAGGCATTTATCTATTTGAGCTGAATTGTTTAGCTCAGTAAGAGCTGACCAATTCAGAGTTGTACCTTAGTGACACAGTGGCTGCTCCAAACATGGATTAATTCTGCAGTGAGCTCAGAAAGGTGGGCTTAAGAGCTTTGATCACAAGCTGTCGTGTTGGTTTCTGGAGTCCAGGTTCTCATCCCTGGTCCCTAAATACTGATCACTTGCCATGTAGCAACTCCTATTCCCAGTACCCAGTGGATTCAAGTCTACCCGTCTCTAGACAGATGCCACTTAGCTCCCAGGTCAGATATTCCTGTGTGATACTCTGGGTTTTTGGCCACGCGGAATAGCAGGGATAGGCTGCTTCTCACTATACCATATTTTGTCACACTGGAGTTTCTGTGATCCAGTTGATATATTCTCATTGTTTTCCACAGGGTCCCACCTGGTTGGACCAGGTATCTCCTTCATCTGCAGTTTTCTTCTTTCAGCGTTCTCCCTAGCTGCCTTTACTGTCCTGCATGGTTCTGCCACTTTGTCTATGTATCTGTGCCTGCCAGTGCCTGCCAGCACCTGCCTGCTAGCTTATGAACTGCTGAGGTAATCAAACTGTACTGCCACTACTGACTTCCTTTGCATTTCTGGGGGGAGTTTGTTGTAAGAAGAGCTGTTCAATCCATTTTATCTATAAGGAGAAATGCCCAGATTTCCCCCCAAGATCTTAGTGACTCTTTTTTGACAGGGGGAAAGATAAAATATCTATCCCCTAGATTACAAAAAAAATTGTTAAAAATACTTACTTTGTCCAAAAAATTTGGGAGACTAAAGTCAATATTTAGAATGCTTTTCATGTGAAAATTAGTAAAGTGTTTTCCTCATTCTATTGGCTGTCTGCAATAAGGGATAACCAGATTTTACTGCTATAAGGTACAATAAAATGATGATTTCATATCATTTGTGAAGTCAATTTTTTCTCAATTGAACATTTTAAATCAAGCAAATTAAATAACTTTTAGATTTGTTTGAGGTAGAGAGATAGTTGAGGCACATGTCCCATCAAATTGTAAGAGACTGATATATGTATATAAAATGATTTACCAGTGCTAAAATTAACATGAACTGAAATCAGAAATAGATTGACAACACATTACAAAATTTTCTACATCCTAGATGCTATTACATTCTATTCCTTTCTAAACTGACATTTTAAAGTCTTTATAATTAAATATCAGAAGAAATTGCCGAGACCTCAATCAACCTCAGTGCATTCTATAATAGACATACCTGCTACTGCTATTAGCTCTTAATGTTCCAAATAATTTGAAAGCACAGAAAAGCCAGCTCTGGCCCCTTGGAGGTCAGACCAAATAGAATTAACACAAGGAAAATTTTAGAGAATGTTGATGAAAAGTGATATACGAATTCTCCTTTTGTTTCTTTGCTTTCTTTTTCAACTTCGGAAATTAAATAGACTAGTCTTTTGTGTTTGTTTCTCCAGTAATTGCCAAATAAGGCTCATAGCTTAGTGTCCTCATAAAAACAACAGTCTCTATTAACCATCTGTTGTTACTTTAATTATGGCTTTCTGTGATGAGTATGAAAGAATAAAGATGAAAATTGGATAGTGTGAGGAGCCCGGGACTGGAGGCATTCATGTATATTAATCTGAGAAAGCATTTCCATTAGACAACTTTCAGTTCCATGTTTCAGAATTTCTCAGAAGGGTATACAAAATGAAGGTCTGTTCTATATTTAGCATTGGCTATTAGCAAGTGATTGCTTCAATGTGTGCTTGGATTTGGGATATTTTGAAGGTATTTCACTTACACAGACACACAAATATGGCAAATAGAAGAAAACATTGAAGGATAACAAATGTAACTATCTAGACTTTCATAGTTAATACATGTTTATGGTACTCTGTGAAAAAACAATCAGGTTAATTTCCCTTTTATGATAATTAAAAGAAATGAAATTAGAGATGGTTTAGATAAATAACTTAAAAACATCCCAGAAAGGAGGAGGTGACATTGTGCAAAAAGAAATGTACTCAGTACCCGACTTAAATAATTGTTACTCCTCTGTACATCACCTTTACAATAACAATAAAAACAAATACCAGACACCAAAATGACAGTGCATATCTTGTTACAGGATTTTGAACCACAGACGTAATCACCAACTTTGGAGATATTTCATTTCATATGGCAAGAAGAGGAAAAGAATTCCCTTTGTGATTTGAGAGGCTAGACACTCTTGGCTTGGAAGATATCACTCATGGATTTTGTGTTTTTATTTCACATTTTAGTTTAGAAAACAAAACAATTTTAGGCAATAATTTTTGAAGGAATGATAGCAGGATGAAAATATTAGAATTCTGTGTCTGCTTGAAGAATTCAATGAGTGTGATAGCCAGGGACAGTTATTCATCCTCATTGGTTCTTGGTTCCCTCAATAATTAAAGCTACCTTTTGAGTATCATTCCTGTCAAATAATGTGTATATTGCACTTCCTGGCTCTTCTTTGAAACTTTTACTTTTGTCTATGGTATCTGTAGTTTCATTAAAGAGAGGTTTTCTTTTATTTTTAGATTCTTTGGGATTAATTGGCCTTGGGAAAATTCCAGTGGTTTTTGTTTCATGTGTTTTGGAAAATTCCTGAATTTGCTTTTAATTATTTTCTATTACAAGTTGGGAATTTTGTCTGATAAGCAGCCCATTTTAAAGTACATGCAACTTTCATTCCAGTCCTTCATTCATGCTTTACTGTTTCCTATATGTCATTCTTCTTTCATTTTTCACCATAATGTACTTCAGCTTTCTTGAAATATAATTCAGATACTATATAATTCCCCAATTTAATGAGTATGATTCAGTAGATGTTAGTATAGTCACAGGATTTTGCAGTCAATTATAGAACATTTTCATGACTTCAAGAAGAAAACCTATATGTATGAGTACTCACACCTCTTTTTCTCAAATTTGACCCCAGCCATATAAAACAACTAAATAACCATCTAAGTTGATTTCTTTATTCCCTCTACTTCTACTTTTTGAAATGAATAATTGAAGTTTATCTTTTTCTTGAACAATTGAGCCAAATAGCTAAAGGTTGCTATTTCTAAATAGTTGGCTTTATACTTTCTTGGTTTCTCTATTCATTAAAACGTTCTCTTCCGTTAATTTTCACTCTGGTTTTTATTAATCAACTTCCTGCTTCTTGCTTTAGGTTTCGTGTGCTCTTCCTTCTCCAGTGTCTTATGATAGAAAATTATATTATTGAGTGGCATTCCATCTTTCTTTTAAATATAGAATTTCCCATATTTTATTTTCTTTTAAATTTTGCTTTAGCTGTGTCTCCTGTGCATTTGTTTTAATATAAACTTAAATTACATTCTGCAGTTACTTAATTCCATCCTGATGTACTTCTTGTACCAGTTTTTCTTTCTTTCTTCCTTCCCTCCTTCCTTATCTCTTTTTCTCTTTCTCTCTCTCTCTTTCACACTCTTTCTTTCTTTCTTTCCTTCTTTCTTTCTGTCTTTTTTCCTTCTCTTTTATTTGTGCTAGTACTAAGGGTTGGATTTAAGGCCTAATACTTTAGCTATTTTATTCAAGGTTAGCACTCTACCACTTGACTTGCAGCTCCACTTCCAGCTTTATTGTGAAGAGTCTCATGCACTTCCCAGACTGGCTTCCAACCATGATCCTCAGATTTCAGCCTCCTAACTAGCTAGGATTATAGGCACGAGCCATTGGTGCCCAGACACTGTACAATTTTCAAATAGGTCAGGTCATAGGAAATCCATTTTACTTTTCTGAAAGTGGTTTCATTTTTTCTGTATACATTTTAATAATATATTTCATTAGTTCTGTACATTTGGCCTAGGTAACAAACCATTAATGATAAAATATTGCTAACTGAAACTCATAGTTTACTTAGATTTCCTTAGTTTTTAAACTACAGTTCTTTTCTGTGCCAGGAACTCATTCAAGGATAACATATTGTTTGCTTGTTTTTCTCTTTAATTTTAATGTTTCTATTGTTATACAAGTCAGGTAATGAGTACATTTCTTTTTGAACAATGTCATCCCTTCCCTCACTCTCTCCCAGTTATCCCCTCCTGTCCCCACCCATAAGTTGTGGACTTCATTTTCAATATAGTATCTAGTGACTATCATGGCTGCATTTGTTCACCCTTTGTCCCACAGTTTCTGTGTTCCTCCTCCCCCTCCCCCCAAGCATATTGCTTTAACTCTGTGGGTACTTAGGCCACTCTTAGCTGTGACAGTTTCTTAGTCATTCTTTGCTTTTGGTAGACTTAACAGTTCTGAGAAAAACTTTATGGATATGTTGTAAGATGCTCATGTACTGGAGATTGCTCTTTCACTCATGAGTAAACCAGAGCTATGTGTTTTGGCTCATTGTTTCAAGATAACTTTATTAGCTGTCCAATGTTTGGTTAACAGCTGCTGACATTGAGATCAACAGTAGATATGCATTGCCCTGCTGCCTCTTGGCTTACATCTGGTGAGACTGTTATTCGTACTATGATTCCTTTTGTACAGAAGTCATTTTCTTTTGCTATTTTGAGCTTTTGTCTCTGTGTCTTTCAATAGTTGTGCCCTGATGGGTCTGAATATGAATCCTTTTCTTGTTTATCTACATAGAATTTATTTTGCTTTTTTTAATTTACAGATTTATTTTTATCATCTAACATGGAGGATTTTAGTAACTATCCCTTAATCTCTCCCCCCCTGCTGTTTCTTTCTCCGATCGCTTGCTGCTTTCATTATTCATATGTTAGAAAACTTTAGGGTCTTGACTTTACTGAATCCAGTTCATTCATTTTCTCTTTTAATTCAGTTACCCCAAATGCATAATGTTCTCCACTGATTTACTTTTAAGTTCACAAATCCTTTCTTGCCAATTCTAAATTTACTTTTAATTCCTCTAGCGAAATTTCCAATGGTGTTGTGTTAATTTTCAATGGCAAAATTCATAATTTTGTCGCTTTCATGTACACATTGACATCATCCATGTATTTGATGAGACATTGTCATCATAATTTACTTTAATTCTTTTGCTTTAAAAAAATTAAGACAGAATCCTGCTAAGTAGTCAGGATTTACTAGGTTTGTGGGATGACTGCTTTCAATTCTTTTATTTTGTTCTTACATAATGCTAAGAATGGAACCCAGGGCCTTGCATATGCTAGACACCCAGCTTTCCCATTGAGCTACATCCTAATTCTTTCCTTTAATTCTTAAACATGATTTCTCCTTTAGTTCTTTGAACATATTTATGATCACTGCTTTGAAGTTTTGTCTGTTGCATTCTATGTCTGGTTTTTCTCACAGTCAATTTTTTCATCTCTAGTTTTTTCCCTCATGTATGGGTTAAACACGCTTGTTTCTTTGACTGTCTCATATGTTTTGCCCAAAATAGGATGTTGCAGATAATACTCTATAATTCTAGAGGTGTTACTTCATCACCTCTGGGATTCAATTGATTGCTTATTTGCTTAGTGGACTGGCTTGACCACTTTAATGCAGGCTGTTTCCCTTGCAGTGTGAAGCATCTGATGCTGCTTGTCTGAGTATATAGCCTTGGCAATGCAGGTCACCTGGATGGCTGTGGTCTTAATAGGGTTCTTTGTAGCTGCCTCTTGGTTTGATCTCTCTATTAAGCTGCCTGCCTTTAACACAGTTGTTAAACTCCACAAATAGCCATCCAATTGCTTGATTGTTTCAACAGCTCTCTGCAGCATAAATTGCTGCAGAGCTTGGGTTTACTAACTCCAGGTTTGCTGACACAGTGTTATAGGCCAGTTTTCTAACTATAGATATTTTTTTGCTGTCTCTTTCCCTTGTTCTCTCTAGTAAACTAGGTTTGCTATGGTTGAGCATGCAGCTACTACCTTCACCTATTTGCTTAACAGCAACACTTTTCAATGGTGTGTAGAGTCAAGTTAGTCTTCAACACCTTTACCCTGTATGCTAAAGTTAGTTTACTTGGGGGAAAGCTTGAGAGTCATCAATTCTTATGGCCAAACTCTCAGGCTGAACAAAATCTCTATGCCATAATTCTGGACATGAGAGCAGATAGTAACATACTTCCATTGTACTAATACCACTTACAAGGGTACTGGGATTCCAGGCAAGTGCCACCATGCTATACATACTGATACTGTTGCTGCATGAGTTGGGAATAGATTAGAACAGTAACCTCTGGTTTTCTTTGTATATTTCTTGGGGAAGAATCCTATACCCTCAATGTGGTATCTAGAAAGTAACAAAGGACCTCTTAAGAGTAGTCTCCCTCCTCTTGAAGCAGGTAGTCACTCAGTGGAGATTGGGTGTAGAAGAGGAGCTTCAACTCTCCAATGCAGTCCCTTGGCATGTAACTTCTGCATCTCAAACAGGATAAAAGATGGGAATAATATTAATCACCTTCATTTAAAATTGAGACTCACACTGGGTTGTGGGTGCAATGAATAGCATCTTATGACTCAGGTGCCACAACATTTGATTCAGTGAACTTGCTGAATAAATATGTTTTCTATGTTTTTATTCTCTCTCTCTCTCTCTCTTTCTCAACTGGGGCTTCAACTCGGGGCCTCTCACCACTTATTTGACTTTTTTGGTCAAGGCTAATGCTCTACCACTTGAACCATATTTTTATTTTTATTTTATTTTTTTATTTTTTATTGTGAACATACCATACAGAGGGGTTACAATTACATGGGCAAGATAATTAGCCCATTTCTTATCAAGCATTGCAGCCTCCTCCTTTGTTTACCCTTCACATACATTCCCAGCCTCCTCCCGCCCCCCCACCCAATCCTCCCCGCCTCTAAAGTAGTAAAGTTCATTTTCGACATGACAACTAGTACTTCTCATTGTTGCAACTTGAGTCCATCTGTATCCTTATTTAAACGATTTGTTTTTCCCCTT
>NW_012267315.1:583948-584691 GCF_000151885.1 Dipodomys ordii
GAGGGGTTACAATTACATGGGTAAGATAATGAGTACATTTCTTATCAAGCATTGTAGCCTCCTCCTTTGTTTCCCCTTCCCATCCCTTCCCATCCCCTCTCTACCCCCACCTCCAAATCTTCCTCTCCCCTCCCCACCAAAGTTGCAAAGTTCTTTTTTCGACACAAAATCTTGTACATCTCATTGTTGCAATGAGACCACATGTATCCCTGTTTTAATGATTTTTTTCCCTTCCCCTCCACAAATTATACCAACATTGTATACAGTGAATACAGGGGTTATATCGTGGGGAAGGGACATACAAAGCAACAAAGAAATAATCTTATAAACATATTAGAAACAATCACATGAAAGAAAAATATTTGGATAAGTATCTTAAGGTTCATTTCCCTAAGATCAACTTATCTGAGCATTTCTGCTTGACTCAGACATATACTAGTTGTTGCAAATATGAGAAACCATGGGCCTATGTTTCTTTGGGCCTAAGCCATTGTTTTTTGAGGAATAATTTTATACTCTGCTACTTTGCCAAAAATTTGAAGCTTGATTAATTTGGGAGTGAAGTCCGTAAGAGAGTGAGTTTTACGTCATCTTTCCCTATTTGGATCCCTTTTATGTTTGCATCTTGTCAAATCAAAGAAAGGTTGGGGAAGTGGTGCTGTAGCTCAAGTGGTAGAGCGCTGGCCTTGAGCTGAAGAGATAAGGGACAGCGCTCAGGCTCAGAGTTCAAGCCCCACAACCGA